>NC_071281.1:16177419-16404919 GCF_023375685.1 Ictalurus furcatus
CGATCAGTAACGCAGAGCCTGGCAGTGCTGGGGCTTGAACCCCGACCTTCCGATCAATAACCCAGAGCCAGGCAGTGCTGGGGCTTGAACCCCGACCTTCCGATCAATAACCCAGAGCCAGGCAGTGCTGGGCTTGAACCCCCACCTTCCAATCAATAACCCAGTGCCTGGCAGTGCTGGGGCTTGAACCCCCACCTTCTGATCAGTAACCCAGAGCCTGGCAGTGCTGGGGCTTGAACCCTGACCTTCCGATCAATAACCCAGAGCCTGGCAGTGCTGGGGCTTGAACCCCGACCTTCCGATCAGTAACCCAGAGCCTGGCAGTGCTGGGGCTTGAACCCTGACCTTCCGATCAATAACCCAGAGCCTGGCAGTGCTGGGGCTTGAACCCCGACCTTCCGATCAGTAACCCAGAGCCTGGCAGTGCTGGGGCTTGAACCCCGACCTTCCGATCAGTAACCCAGAGCCTGACAGTGCTGGGGCTTGAACCCCGACCTTCCGATCAATAACCCAGAGCCTGGCAGTGCTGGGGCTTGAATCCTCGACCTTCCGAACAGTAACCCAGATCCTTAACCTAGATCCTCAATATTAACTCAAGTACCGAATCGCCGACTCGTCAAACTATCGCTCCGTTTACGCCGTCAGGTCAGATATCTTACTACCAGGTGTAGTGTTGCTTCCACAAGCCTATCTTTCCAGGGACCGAAGTGCACACTCCGCCGATTCCCTAGTGAGGAAATCCGAGACGTCCAGGTAAGACTGAGGATCCAGTCTTGAGAATCACACCGTACACACTTCCTCAATAACCTACTTACCCCTTAATCGCACTTCCACTAGGGAGATGAAGGTTCCTAGTTCCAAATACAGAGCAGAGACAGGAACTTCAGACGAATTCGTCCGTCTTAATGGCAGCGAGCGTTTTACAGCGGGTTGCTCATATGAGATTACTGTTGCAAACGTTTCACTCCACATTACTTCATCCACATCAAAGCGTCAGTCTGCTGAAGCTGCTGCAGATTTACTACAGCCTACAGCACAAGTACACTTCACACACACACACACACACACACACACACAACCGTATCATCTCTCAACCTTTCTCACACACCCTTCAAGTTCAGTTTATTGCCGTGATCATCAGGTACAATAGATTACGGATAAATAAAGCAGAATTTCATGCTCCTTTTCAGTTTGCATCATGTTCCTGAGCAACCGGAGCAGCAGTCTAGCCTGAGTATGAGATCAAAGAGTCAGAACCGGTGACCTACAAAATCTTACATGAAACAGAACAAAAATCCAGATATTATTGTCCCTGTTTACACCTTTACTCCATGGTTCATGCAGCGTATATGTCAATCGTATCTCGATATACATTAATGTACGCGATATCGCCCTGAAATGGCGTTCCATATTTTCCGAGTGTAAAACATTACATTTCAAAATAAGAAATGCTTAACACCGATCCTCGCAGCCGTGCGAGAAAAACGGGCGTAAGTTCGAGGTCAGAATAGCGTGCGCCTGAGACGTCATCTGAGCTTCTGTTTTCGCTCGACTCTGCTCCGAAACTGTCAGGCTATTATATAGTTTGATATTTTCCTTTCCTAAAACACCAAGTGTGTTGGGATATAATGAACTGAGAGGTGTCTTGGTTCTCAAATGTGTACCGGAACGACGGATGTAATTGTATTTACTTGGATAAAATATGGATAAGACTAGCCTCCTGACGTGTTATATATATTTAAATGACGTATTTAACATACACCACTGATTTTTTTATGGTTATAAAAAGAATATGAGATGCTATCCCCAAATCCTCAGACTGAATCAGAGCAACATAATGTCATTTAGCCCAAAAGGAGGATTGTAAGCCATTTACCAGTAGTCTTATTCAGAACGGCTGAACGACCAGAGCTGAACTTCGTCTGGATCGATTGTCCGACTTCCTAACCGCACATACAGTATAAACAAGTCACGGAGAATCAGATATAGCGACGGATGTTTATGATGTTTATAACAGCGGCAGAAAGCGGCAGCGGCGATAAACGTGGCAATTCCGACGAACAGAATCGCGAATTTAAGATGCTAGAATGGAAGACGAAGTGGACCGAACGACACCTCGGCAACGTTCTCAGGGAACGACAACACTGGTCTGAGTCCAGAACAGAACCGTGGAGCTCGTTTTGAAAGCCAAGCGCATAGCTGTGTAGGGCTAAATGTGGGGACGGATATTCATATCAAACCTGGCGCGTTTCCAGAACAGCACTTTGGTACATGCCACCAATTACTGAGCAACACGTTGCTAAATCCAGAACGAATCGTGAACAAATCAGCATGTGTGTAACTGTAGACAGACTTCAGATTTTGGGGGGGAGGGGGAGGACATGAAAATCAGATTGACTTACTACGATCCGTACGTTGCAGTTAGTCCATCAGCATAATAAATAAAGAATAAAATACTTGGATGTGCGCCGTTATAGGAAACTAATCAACACCAGGGCGGTGTAATGAAACGAGACTCCGAAGCTGATTATATTCCGATAACGGCCCGTCCTTAAAAGTAAAGTGTTCAATTTCTCTTATTGAGAAATTTCCATTAAAACCAATACAATTCCCATTATAACCATTACAAACTCTATGAGGGTTTCTACTGTATTTTTTCCAACAGGGAAGAACATTAAATTATTCATTATTAATCATGATGCTGATCATGCGGGAAATGTCTGCTACAGACCTTCATATGTGTAGAAATGATGAAAAGGTCATGACTATGGAAGCTATAGAAGCTTAAAGCTGTTCAATGTTAAAGATTCCACACAGACAGGGACACAGCAGTTCTCCTTATACAGTATTTCTTTATTTGTCTTCGAGTGGACCATTTATTACCTCAGAAGTCCAAATTTTCTGATAGCTCATGTTCTGATCGCTAGCTCTGACACAACATTAGCGGTCCTAAGCGTACGTATAAGTGTCATTTTAGCCTTACGGGGTCTTTGGATTGAAATTTGACCAACGTTTCTGAGGAAAACGTTGCCGTTTCCGATATTTTCATCACGTTTCTATTGTCATTGTGCCTTTACATTGTTTGTAACAAAGGAAAAAAAAGAAAGAAAAAGATTCGACGGCTATGTGCTAGCTTGATTGTTAGCCGCAGTCATTCCCAGTCGCCTAGCAACAGTGTGCTCACAACTTAAACCCCCTGAACAGTACACGCATTGTGAGTTTGTCTTCCTAACGCACAAAATACAGTAACTACAAAACAAAACAGAGTCATCTGACTGAACTTTTAATGTTCATGCTTCGTTTGAAATATTTTAGAAGTATTCAATAGAACCGAGGGCTCAGTATAGTGTATCGTTCCTAAATGCAGTTTTCCTAGTAAACATTTAAGTCTACAGGGCATCGCTGGAACTTTCTAGACGCTGTGCGTTTCGTCGATGTCCAGAAAAGTGTGGAATCTAAATACAGCCTGATTTTTATCAGCTAGACAAAATACTGTTCATGTCCTGACTAATTAATTACCTACTGGGATCAGTGAGTTTTAACTCACACACATGAACCTTTACGCCACTGATAGTCTGAGTGTCTGAGTGTCTTATATCAGACCATCATTGCAAGCATTTCATTCACCATTACCTCATACACATCAAAGTGTCCAAAGTCTCTCTCTCTCTCTCACTCTCTCTCGCTCTCTCACTCTCTTTCTCTCTCTCTCACACACACACACACACACACACACACTCTAACACACTCTCTGGCCTTGTTTATAATCTTGTGAACTTTTATCCCAGCAGTGTAATGATTTTATGGCCTACTGAGACGTTATTGCCTCTTTCACACATCCATTTACTCCCTTTAATATATAACCGCAAATGGTTACCTTTATCAAATGCTGTTTATCGTGTGTGTGTGTGTGTGTGTGTGTGTGTGTGTGTGTGTGTGTGTGTAGGGGTAAAGGACATGAGGTAGAAAGAAATCCTCAGGCTATCTTGGACCCAGTTATACTTCCTAGAAATATTTCAGACCAACAACACCTCACATTGTGAACGCTGTGCTTCAGTCCATCGTGTTTAAGGAATGCACTCACACACACACACACATACACACACACACACATACACATCCATGTAGACAAACTCAGATAGCTGAGACACAACTCAAGTACTCAAGTACATATACACAAGCAGTCTTTCAAAAAAACCTTCCTAGGTCTGTGCACATACAAACACAAACACACACATATATGTATATATGTGTATATATATATATACACACACACACACACACACACACACACACACAGAGATATAGACATGCAGGCCCACACCTTTAGAGGAACAGAGGGAGGTGTTGTACATCTGTAGAGCGGTGGAACAAAATAACGGAACATCTAAGACGCCCCAAACACACTCTCCAAATACTCGCCTTAAATAACACATCACACATTCAGACTCTCGAGCAGCAGGAGTCTGGAGTGTGTTTAGAATTGGGGCTAATATTAGAGTTTGTGTTCCGTCATTCAGAAAAAGCAAGACATTCACTTATTAAACACCGACAAAGAGCTGGTACAGAGAAGATAAAAGATGACAAGAGGAAAGGAGAAAAAAGATGACAAGAGGGTAGGAGAGGAGAGGAGAAAAGAGGAGAGGAGAAGAGAGGAGAAAAGAGGAGAGGAGAAGAGAGGAGAAAAGAGGAGAGGAGATGAGAATAGAGGAGAAAAGAGGAGAGGAGAGGAGAAGAGAGGAGAAAAAAGATGACAAGAGGAGAGGAGAGGAAAGGAGGAAAGGATAGAAAAGAAGAGATGCAACAAGTCAACATAAGAGAACAGGAGATCATGGGACCAAATGAGACAAAAGTAGATGAGTGGAAGGACATAAGATGAAGAGATGAAGCGATGAAGACATGAAGATGTTTAAGTGCTGCTGTGTTTTTTGGGAGTTTTCCTAAAAGAAAAGGAAAATAAGGAGCTATAACAGTTAGAGAAAAGGTTGCAAGCTTTGATTGTTCGTGTGTGTGTGTGTGTGTGTGTGTGTGTGTGTGTGTGTGATACAATCAGCAGCTGAAATGCACACTCACAAACACACACACACACACACGCCCCTCTGCCTAGGCCTCTCTTATGCCAGGCACCACTATAGACCCCCCCGCTCCCCCACTCCCCAATACCGCACATTCCGGATCACTATTTATACACACACTATTTACACACACACACACACACACACACACACACAAAGTCATGGTCAAATCAACATCCAAATCTGATGCGAGCCAAAAATGAATCTCGGCTCATTACAGCGTGATATATGACAAAGATCACTCATCTTCACTGAGTCTATTTATTTCCGTTCTACTACAATATATTGATATATTGTTATATCCGCTAGACATAACATGCCACCAATAGAAGGCAACAAATTACCAATAGAGACCCACAGGGACCATTAGAGTTTCCATTAAAGCCAATACAATTCCCATTATAACCATTACAAACTCTATGAGGGTTTCTACTGTTTTTGGGGGGGGTTTTTTCCAACAGCGAAGAACCTTAAATTATCCATTATTAATCATTCTGGTGATGCTGATCATGCGGGAAATGTCTGCTACAGACCTTCATATGTGTAGAAATGATGAAAAGGTCATGACTATGGAAGCTATGGAAGCTTAAAGCTGTTCAATGTTAAAGATTCCACACAGACAGGGACACAGCAGTTCTCCTTATACAGTATTTCTTTATTTGTCTTCGAGTGGACCATTTATTACCTCAGAAGTCCAAATTTTCTGATAGCTCATCTTCTGATCGCTAGCTCTGATGCAACATTAGCGGTCCTAAGCGTACGTATAAGTGTCATTTTAGCCTTACGGGGTCTTTGGATTGAAATTTGACCAACGTTTCTGAGGAAAACATTGGCATTTCCGATATTTTTATCACGTTTCTATTGTCATTGTGCCTTTACATTGTTTGTAACAAAGGGGAAAAAAAGAACGAAAAAGATTCGACGGCTATGTGCTAGCTTGACTGTTAGCCGCAGTCATTCCCAGTCGCCTAGCAACAGTATCCTCACAACTTAAACCCCCTGAACAGTACACGCATTGTGAGTTTGTCTTCATAACGCTCAAAATACAGTAACTTTTAATGTTCATGCTTCGTTTGAAATATTTTAGAAGTATTAAATACAGCAGGAGAGTAAAAAAAAAACAAGCGATTAGTGAGGACAGGGTTAATTAAACAGACCCACAATATGAACAAGAGGATGAGTGTATAAAAGTGGACCACACACATGCACACACACAAACACATTTGTCTTACTGTCCTTCTCAGGATCTTCAATTTGGTCCCCATCAAGATATAAAAACATGCTCTCACACACACATACACACACAAACTACTATACAGATCTCTTCTCCAGTCTCTCATTCATCTTCCCCTTCCTCCCCTCTCTCCTCTCCCCTCTCGTACCCTCCTAACCCTCACCTCTCCTCCCCTCTCCTGCCCTCTCATGAGAAACTTTTCGGAGGCCCCCAACTCCAGCCGGGTGCTGCGGTCTCCTCCCTGGGGGCGTTCTCTTTCTCTTCTTTCACAAAAGGAAAACAACAGCCGTGTTCTCTCCATCTTTCGCTCTCCCTCTCCCTCCATCTCTCTCTCACAAAACAGTCAGGTCTCTAGGGAGCACCAAGTAACAATCACACACTCTCACACACACACACACACACACACACACACATGCTCTGTCTCTCTCTCTCTCTCTCTCTCAACTCCAAGCTGATGAGTAGTGAGTTAGAGAGCAGTCCAGACAGAGGAGTGTGAAAGTAAATATGTATGAAGTTGTCTAGAAACTAATTGTACTAAAAGTACAAACGATACAAAGAGGTGGTGCGGACCAAGCGAACGCTAAACTGTCACGTCCTGAGCTGGAATGGCGAAGATGTAGAAGCGGAAAACGTGAAAGTGAGGAAAAGCAGGCGATAAAAAGACAACATTGAGAGGGAACAGACAAAAGAACGAAGACAAACAAAGAGAACTAAGGGGTCTTTAAAGGAACTGTCTATTTCCAAGCGTCCAGAAATAAAAATAAAAAAACTTTGCTCTAGAAACCAAAGTATGTCAAAGTAATAAAATGAAAATAAATAAATATATACGGCGCTATTTAAGTCATAAAAGAAAGAACGGACGGCACACTCCTATAATTCTCTCCACGATATTTAATAAATAGAGCCGACGACGCTTTTTAAGTCTGACAAATCTTCCTCCAAAATTCTGTAATAACTCAAAACTACTGCCGCGACATGAGACGAAAGCCTGAAAAATCTCCCAGGTCTAAGATTCTGCCAGAGATTTTGTTTTTTCCTTGCTTATACGTTTTTGTAATATTTGCAGGACAGATGTCTTCAACATGTCCAAAACCGGGAGCTTGCTGTCACATCAAAGAGAAGAGAGAGCAGTGAGAGTGTCCTCAGGGGGGACCTCAGGGTCCTGTGTCACACACACACGCGCGCAAACACGCCATGAAGACCAGAGCAGCTGGAGACCTCATACACCAACACCCACTAAAAATACTGATCTTCCACCTGCCTGCCAAGCGCATGCTAATCAATCACTCACACACACACACACACACACACACGCTCCAATAGACGAGCAGACGACTTTCACGCTGACTAGCTGGCCTCGCTGACCTCGCTGACTGGAAAGATTAAGCAAAAAAAAAAAAAAAAAAAAAAAAAAAAAAACGCTTTGCATTTCATTGAAAATAAACTCCCTAGATGATGATTTATAATGATACGCTGCAGGCGCATGTCCTACTAGTGGAAACTAGATGAAGTTGTACTTCCCGAATGTTGTCACCGGTCGTCCCAGGTGCCAATACTTTTGCACATTAACATATGGATGGGGAAAAATCATCGCAATCGCTGCAGAATCGTCCTGGCTTGTCGGCCAGACAGTACTGCACGGCGATCTTTAATACTACATGATGACTGGAAAAAAAAAAAACGTTTGTCCTTTGGTTTTTTTGGGCCAAAATCGCAATTTTATCATAAAATGGAATGATTCCGATTGGGTTTTTATTCATTTAATCACTCGCGTGTCTGATATTTCGTTCCGTTTCACATTTCCCGCCTGTGGTCCGCTTAAAAAAATCCACATCTTCAATTTAGACTAAATCCCAAACACCTAGCTACATATTCACTCCATGTGCTCACTACATAGTGTACACAGTGTAATGCCGCTGCAGTCTGAAGGAACATCATTTGAATTTGGACTCTCAAGCAATTGTAATTTTTGTTGGATTTTAGAGCAATCTGAGAAAGATTGTATTCAAACCTTTCTCTAGGTTCACTATGAATAAATTATTGGCAACCTGACTCTCTGTGGTGAGTAAAAATCACAGGACACTTATGGTAAAAGAGTAGGGGTATAACCCTGGCGAAATCTATCATGGCCCCCTAATAATCCTCATCTCTAACCTGGCTCCTCTCCACTAATAGCTGGTGTGTGGTGGGTGTTCTGGTGCACTATGGCTGCCGTCACATCATCCAGGTGGACGCTACACACTAGTGGCGGTTGAGGAGATCCCCACCCCCCCACCCCCATACTATGTAGAGCGCTTTGAGTGTCTAGAAAAAAAGCGCTATATAAATGTAACTAACTAACTAACTAACCTTGGCTTTCTCTGGGTCACTTGCTGTTAGGCCAAAAAAACTGTCTCATGCTCACATACGGGAGGAAAAAAATTCACAGATTTTACGTTTACGGACAAAAATTTCACATAGTAAAAGAATTCCTGAGTCTTGGCAGGTTTGGTGACGTGACGGCCGATAAAGTGCTATTGCCACCAAAGGCAGCCAATCACTAAGTCCTGGCAACGATTTTCTAAAAGCTACCAATAGGAAGCCGGCTTAGGATCATGCGATAGCTACAAATACAGTAGCGGCAACGCCGAAATGTAAATGAAACGCGCTAACGCACGGAAGTTCGTAGTTACGAGTTGGGAAGTCGTAATTACGACGTCTTAAATAACTTCAAAAAAATACAGCAAGTTTTTTAACTCTACCAACCCTAGAAAATGAAGAACAAAGAATGCGCGTCAGGTGTGTTTTGTTTTTTATGTTTTTAAAACGTTTCCATGAAGCCGCTGTCAACTTTAACCGTCCGTATGATATACTGTCGTAATTGTACAATGCTATCGTATATTAGCTTGTTTTATTGTAACTGAAAAAGCCTGATAAAGACGTGTTAAGGATTGCATATACCATACGCATAATAAACCAGCTTCTGAGTTTCCATCCATCGATCCCGCCATGTTTTCTTACTGACACGCCCCCAAGCTCGGACTTAAAGAAAATCCCTAGTTTCCCGCTCGTAAATACGACTTTGTGTTGGCGTTCATGTGCGTTCAAATCGTAAAATGCGATCTTTCCGACACGACCTGAACACACCAAACGTCCTCATTACCTCAAGCTAACTTTGAAGAATGTATCTGTTTGTTCAACGCCAAATTTTCCTTCATGCGCCACCATTTTCTGGAGCACGCCGATTGATGACATAAGCAGAACGTAGTAAATCTTTTTTTCACACGGAGAACACGTCTCCTATAGGATTCGGACATGATTTTATCAGGCTGATCTCGTACAACGGGGCAATTAGGTATCTAAAAAGAAATCCCACGGTGTAAAAGAGGTTTCATTTACAACGATAATAATATTATTTTGTGGTATAACACTACTGTAGCGTGGAGGCAGTGCTTTATGAGCAGGGTCAGCCTAGGAGAGGACATTTTCAGCACTCAGCCACAGCGAGTCTCAACATCAAACAGATTCCTGACCCTGACTCCCCACTGTCCTTCCCATATAGTCTACAGTTTACAACACCCCCTTTTCAGACCCACACACACACACACACACAAAACTTGTGCGGTAGAGTCAGTCCAGGCAAACAAGGATGGTGAAAACCATATTTCTTAAGATAGTATAGAAGTCCATAGGTAAAAAAACAAAAAGAGAAAGAATCAAGAATGAACACCCGAGTCCAATCATCTTCATCTTCGGATAATAAAAATCACACGTTTGCAGAGGTTTGGTATTTATTCCGAATTGCAAAAAAGGCGATGCCGACGAACAAAGCAGCCCCAGAAACCAGACAGCTTGAAAAACAGCGAGGCGGAAAAAAGCGTGCGCCGTCAGCGGGCGCTGCCTCCAACTTTAACACGCAATTAAATATTAAGAGATCTTACAAACGCTTTGTTGAACTCAAAACAAAGCGAATGCTTCCAAATAAATATTTATGGTCAGACGCAACATCTTGCTCCGTTTTGTTCTTTCTCCCTCAACACTGTGAAAACCATTAAGCTCACAGGACTTAATAATTTATGTGAAAACACACACACACACACACACAAAACTCTACTTAGTTCAAATTGTTCAAACAGTCCAAGTCTTTCAGCAGGGATCCGTACACAGCTTTGCCAAATCACTTCGAACCATCTGGCAAGTGCACGTGTGTTCCTCAAGGCCTAATCTAATGTTCTCCTAATGTTCTAGACTCTTCATTAGAACCCGTCAATGAGATGGGTTAAATGGACCTCGAGGGTTTGGACGACTCCGTTCCTGTTCCGTCGTGCCGTACAGGGTGTATAGATTTAGAAGTTTGGTTACCTGATGAATAACTCAGACTTCAAGACTCGTAGCTGCAAGAAGTAATGAAGGACTGAGTGTCATATTATGTGTGCTGTGGGTCAACATGAAAGAGCAAATGTTTTAGTAGACAACCGAAAACAATCGATGAATTAGATGTGCAGTGTGGGTGTGTGGGTTTACCCTGCGACATCCGAAACATACGGCACAATCAACAGAAAAGAATCGAAGGGCATTAAAATGGTGCCGTGACCCTCTACTTCAGGTTCTATCAGATATGACATGTGTCTCTCTCTTCATGTGTCTGTGTCTCTATATGTGTATCTCTCCCTTTATGTGTGTCTCTCTCTATCTGTTTCTCGCCATGTCTTTCTCCCAATCTATCTCTCTTTCTCTCTCTCTCTCCATGTGTGTCTCTCTCTCTGTAGCTCTGTGTATCTGTGTGTCTCTCCATGTGTGCCTCTCTCTCTGTGTCCCTTAGTCTCTTTCTGTCTCTCTTTCTCTCCCTCTCGCTCCATGTGTGTCTCTCCCTCTTTGTATCTGTGTGTATATGTGTGTCTCTCCATGTGTGCCTCTCTCCCCATATACTGAATTCTCTCTTTCTGCGTGTGTGTCTCTCTCGATGTATGTATCCCTCTCTCTCTCTCCCTCTCTCGCTCCATGTCTCTCTCTCTCTCTCTCTCGCTCCATGTGTCTCTCTCTCTGTGTATATGTGTGTCTCTCCATGTGTGCCTCTCTCTCCCCATGTACTGAATTCTCTCTTTTGGTGTGTGTGTCTCTCTCGATGTATGTATCCCTCTCTCTCTCTCTCTCTCTCTCTCGCTCCATGTCTCTCTCTCTCTCTGTCACTCCATGTGTCTCTCTCTATGTGTATCTGTGTGTCTCTCCATGTGTGCCTCTCTCTCCCCAGGCACTGAATCTCTCCGTGTTTCTCATCTCTCCGAGTGTCTCTGCATGCACGTGTCACTCTGTCTCTCTTCATTTGTGTCTCATTCTGTACGTGTCTCTCAACGTACAGTATGTATCCCTTTCTGTGTATCCCTCTATGTCTCTTTGTCTGTCTCTTTCTGTGTCTCTCTCTCTATGTCTCTGCACACGTACATCCCTCTCTGTGTATCTCTCTCTATATCTCTCGCCAAGTTTCACTTTCTTTATGTGTCTACGTGTGTATCCCCTCTGTGTATGTCTCTCTCTCTGTGTCTCTCTGTCGCTCTCTCTACACATGTGTCTTTCTCTCTTACAAAAGATTACCAAGAAAAACGGTAAGGTGATTGTATCTGATTGGCTCCAAAAACACCTCAGATGATAGGGGGGGGAAAAAATGGAAGTAGTTCTAACTGTATATAAAACACACACAAGTAATTATAGAATATTTATTTCACATTTAGACAGGAAGATTTCATTTTACTATTAATATCTTAACATACGTTATATGGAAGTTTTCTTACAAACGTGGGAACATGTACAAACTGTGAAACCTTGGGAGGTTCTTTCTCTTCATTTTGTCCTAAGGGTGTGCAAACTTTTGCACTCGACTGTAAACAATTTTAGAGGAAAACAACACGGGATAATCTTTAACCGTATCACAGTAATGATTCTCCACGTCTTTTCTATTTATTACAATGCCCTTCAAAATCACAGAATAGCTGTAATAAAAGCCTGACATCAAAGCGTTCACGGGAAGTTCTGCGAAACGAGCAAGCTTCGGTACTTCGGTATCTAATCACTCAGAATACAATAAAGCTTCCGTTGCCAAAAAATGATCGCCTTTGTTTTATAACAGCGGGCCTCGTCCTGGCATTTATATCAATATACTTCCAAAAGCAACGACAATAACAAGGGACTTTTATCTGTCTCCTTCAGATATGGCTGCCCCATCATGTCGCCATTCACCACAATGTGCTTTTTTTCCCCTTCCTGTTTCCTGTATATCCGAGGCTACATCCACATTAATCCAGATCCAGTTTTATGTTTTGGCGTTCAGTCCACGCTCTCCCAAGCGGATAAATTTGAAAACGCAGTCTTCGCGTTGTCTGAGCAAACAGAGATGTTCAAAAACAAGACGTCACTTGCATCGACAGAGAATCCATAGCGAACTGGAAGAACTTGCGAAACATCAGAGATTCCTTTCTTTTCCTCTTTCACTAGACATTCATCTCCATTTTTATCAATCTGCATCCTCTTGGGAGCAGTCCACTGTTAAAATGGTTCCTCGATGGTTCTTCAAAGTTGAATGGTTCAAGCCTTGCTTGAGGAGTTCCATCCTCTTGGAACATGGTAGGATCAGGAAGACTTCTCCGTTATAGGTTTCCATATGGAACCTTTAATAGTTCCCCAAGCATGAGAAATCAAAAACCAATATTCTGACAGGATCTCGTTCAATGGATATTCACGTCCATTTTCATCAGCCTGGGTTCTCTTGGGAGAAGTCCACTGTCAGAACAAAAAAGGTTCCTCGAGGGTTTTTATAATGCTTAGAGATTGCAAAAGGGGTTGTATCCACTTGGAACACGGTGTGAAAGGAAGACCATCCATTGTAGATTTGACTTCTCTTGGGAGTTAGAAAACAGGCACCTCAAGGATATTTATAATGGTTAATGGTTTGAGATTTCTAAAAGGGTTCCATCCTTTTGGAAACTGGCATGAATGAAGACCCTGCATTGTAGATTTCTACATGACAGCTTTAATAGTTCCCACAGCAGTACAATCCAAGAACCTGCATTCCGACAAATTTATTTTATTGGCTATTAATCTCCATTTTCATCTATTTGACTTTTCTTGGGAGTAGTCGACGGTTAGAAATAGGGTTTCTCATGGGTTCATTTACTGGGTACTCGTTTGAGAGCTCTAAAGTGGTTCAAAAGAGGACCTGTTTTGAAAGGAAGACCCTCCCTTGTCATTTTCTACATAAAACCAAGAACTCGTATTATGACTAATCTTTCCCTGGCCGTTCATCTCCGATTTCATTAATCTGGCTTCTCTTGGGAGTAATACATTGTTGTTCCTCAACGGTTCCTCCATCCATCCATCCCTTTTCCATATCGCGTATCCTACACAGGGCCCCGGGGAACCTGGAGCCTATCCCAGGGAACTCTGGGCACAAAGTGTGGGACACCTTAGACGGGGTGCCAACTCATCGCAGGGCACAGTCGCACACACGTTCACACCCTATGGACAATTTGGAAATGCCAATCAGCCTACCATGCATGTCTTTGGACTGGCGGAGGAAACCGGTCTACCAGGGAGAGCATGCAAGCTCCGTTCACACACGGCAAAGGTTGGATTTGAACCCCCGATGCCGGAAGTATCGAGGCAAATGTTCTAACCAATAAGCCACCGTGCCCCCAACACCCCGCCACAAGGGTTCTTATAATGGCTAATGCTTCACAATTTCTAAAGAAGTTCTAGTATCATGGAGCATGTTATTAAAGAAAGCCTTTCCATTGTAAGTTTGCATGTAAATCCTTTAAGAGTCCCTTCAGTTGGGCTTGTATTCCAACAAATCTTTCATCCTTCATTGGATAGATCCATTTTCTGGCTTCTGGCTTCTCAATTGAGCTTTCTAAAGAGTTCAAACTAAGGAAACCCCTTAGTTGGCAGGTTCTACGTAGCGGGGTAGACGATGTGGCAATATTGAAAGACATTTGTATGTATCACGATATATAGGTCTACTACCAAACTGCCACTAAAACAGTAGTGCATGTAAAGTTTGATGACTTCAGTGACACCTACACAGCTTTATCATTACAGCAGCTGCTGCCAACATCTGCAATTGGTAAAACATCATTTATAAACAAGTAAGTCTATTGTGACCATTTATCGTGCCATCAGTATTATATCGCGATATCACCCAGCCCTACTGCATAGAACTTTCTAGGGTTTCCCTCACACAGCCAAACAAAAGATTTAAGGGTTGGAAGAACGCACCTACTTTCCAGGCAGGAATAATCATAGCCGTAGAGACAGTCAGAACAACATTTCTGTCTGCCATGTCTTTTAGACATTCATGGGATTAAATTACACAAAAAACCTAAGCCAAGCAGGACGCTGCTCAAAATAAAGCCGTTAGAAGAAATGCTGCTTTCTGTATAAGACAGCTCTTATTGAAAAATGCTGACTACATGGCCGTACGGACGAATAGTGACATTTTCAAGTGCCATAATACAAACGTCCTGTCTGTTATCAGCACTATGGTCTGATATATTCACTCTGTGTTTAGCTGGTTCATAAACATGCAGCGGTTTCTGTCAGAAAGAGGTGGAAGGATATTTGCATGTGTGTTAAAAAAAAAAAAAAAAAGCCTGCAAAGTGGCCTGCGTTTTTCAAGTGGACTTTTTAAGAGAGGTCTGACGGATCTCTCTGTATCCCACCACCTCAACTTCACGCCCCCCCCCACGCACCCCCCCCACGCACCCACCCCCTTTCGCGTTCTCAAAAACTCTTTTGAGACATGGCGAACCCGCGACCCAAAAAGAGGCTTACGCTTCCTCAGAAGTGCTTCCAGAGCATTACGGCTCTTCTCAAAAAGCGACGTTCTTGTGTGTTTACCAGGATGCCAAATCACAGACAGGCTCGCGCGCCCTCCCTTCCCTTCCCCTCCTCCTTTACTCGGGTGCACAATGCACCCCTGTCACCAGCCTGTCATGCTTTCAAGCCCACCGTGATCCATCGCTTTCCGTAGAGCACCGTGTCTGTTCTGAACCTTGACACATTCTTTCCTCTGTTGCTTAAATAAACCGTTTCAGCCTCGTGGATCTGACAGGGAAAAAAGTCAACTTCACCTTTCGTCTAAACACAGAGGCGTTTTACCCACCGCCTTGGGTATGTCCGAATATTTTCACGCGCTACCACCCCCCCCAACCCCCCCCCCCCCACCCCCTTTTAGACTGCCTGTCAGGTAAACAGACCGGACCTTTGTAAATCTCTTCAACAAATGTCTCACGTCCCATCATTCTCACGAATATGGTTGACTGCTTTCATGGAAACAATAAAAAAAAAAACTTTGGTGTGAAGCCCGCCCCCCCCTCTCTCGCCACCCCCCCCCCCCCCCCCCAGACTCTTCCTTTTAGAAAAAAGAAAAAAAAAAAAAAGATTTCCTGTCAGGTGCAAATAGACTGCGGTCCTTTGTAAAACTCCAAACTTGATGCTTCCCATCATTCTCAGGAATGCATCAGACTACTTTGAAATGTTTATTTATTTATTTTTTTTTAAATGCACACCCCTAACTTTGGTGTGGAGTTCTTTTTTTTTTCCTTCCCGTCATCTCTTGCTAGAAAAAAAAAATCATTTCACGACAACTTCACCGTCATCCTTCGTCTAAACACGGAGACATTTTTCCTCAAGCAGAGCACACCTCGGGTACGTCCGACTACTTTCATGCCATCTTTTTCTTTCCTCTCCTCTTTTCAGAAAAAAAATATGATCGTCTGTCAGGACCAAGCGGGTTCTGGAAATTTTTTTTTTTTGGTAAAACTCAAACAGATGTCTCAGATCTCATCTCATCATGTTCATGTTCATCTCAATGTTCATTGCAAACCATAAAAAAAAAACTTTGCTGTGAAGGTTTCCCATCCATTTAGTCAAAAATTACAAAATAAATAAATAACAATCGTAACAAAAACAGCAGGGTTCCGGCACCGTCGGTGCTTGGACCCCTAAAAATGATTTCCTGTCAAGTGCAAATACTGTGGTCCTTTGTAATATTCCGAACTTGATGTTTCATATCACTTTTAGGAATGCGTCAGACTATTTTTTTGTTTTAAAGAATGTGTCATCGTCATTTTTTCTTCCTCTCTTCCTTTTTAGCAAAAAAAATAATAATAAAAAAAATTCTGCTTGTCAGGTGCAAACACACTCCACTCTGGACCTTTTGTAAAATCTCTGGACCAGACATTTCCCCTCCCATCATTCACAGGAATAAACATTTTTAAAACAAAAACTTCCCGGCTCTACCTCAGGCTTCAAAGGGAGTGTTTGCAATTGTAGAGAGCCCGTTGGCAGGCGTTTTAAAAGCCATTCATTAGTGGGTGTGTGGATTCAAAAAAAAAAAAAAAAAAACTTCTCCCATCTCAGCTCAACATAACGGTTCTGCCTTTTGTAGTTAGGCTCGGGCCGCAAAACAAAGCGTCTTTTTCTTTCTTTCCTGTGTGTGTTCCCAGCTTGCTGCGCGACACACACTCAGTATTGTTCTTGATTATCGAAAGCACAATGCCAAGATCATTTTCCAAGCGCAGGAACCCATTAAAGGAGGGGGGAAGGGGGGAGGGGGGTGGGGGCGCGTTAGGGTTTGGGAGGGGGGGGAAACGGGGTGGTCTTTAAGTCGGCCAAGTCACAGAACATGGCGAAGCCGGGAAACGATTAAGAATAACAACAGGAATATTTACACCAGATTACACTCACACTGTCTAATATAACAGCAGCATGCAAGTTCTTTCTGAATGATGGCTCGGAGGAACCGTTTCGAGTTCCCTGAAAGACTTTTCCTAAAACACACAGCATGTGAACCTGTGTGGTGTGAAACGAATTCTTCAGTTTTTGTTGCACCAACAAGAACGGTTAAGGAATCCTTGGGAAGAAATACGAGATTTTTAGCAAGAGATGAATTCCCCGAAGACATGGCTACTGTACTTGCGACCAAATTTATTGAGTAAATAAATAATACGTCGTTATTTTCAACCTAATAAGTCGACGTTTCAGGACATGATGTGATTATTACAACTTAATATCTTGTTATTTGAACATATTACTAACTTATGATCGATCATGAGATGCACAGGCATGAGCGTGTGTTTAAAAAAAAACGAATTCCACTTAATTAACATCTGGAAAACGGATTATGGAATTATAAGCTAATATTCCTCTTACTGATAGACTGTACAGTATTAATTATGATACGATGAGATGATTACATATTAAGGCGAAATAATGACTAGCTTCAAAACAACGTGATGTTAAAATGAACTAATGAGATATTTAAGTTAAAATACCCGCATAGCATCTTGAAATAACGAGCTATTACGTACTAAATAGAAGAATATCTTGGAGCAATGAATATTTCGGTCGAAATAGCGAGATCAGATTTATACAGCAGCATAATATCTTGGAATCGCTAGTGGCTAATTTGATATAACAAGTTATTAAGTCAAATTAACAAGTTATTCAGTCAAAAATAATTCTATATTAGCTCACAATACCGAGTTATTACGTCTAAAGTTATTACGTCGAAATAACGAGTTATTAAGTCCAAAATAATGACATATCATTATTTTCGACTTCATAACTCATTTTCTTTACTTAATAACTAAATATTTTTTCACGTAGTAACTTGTTAGACTTAATAACTTAAGGTTTAATGGCTCATTTCGACTTAATAACTTGCTATTTCGACTTAATAACACATTTACTTTACTTAATAACTCATCATGTCGACGTCATAACTTATTAGACTTAATAACTAGCTACGTTGACTTAATCACTTGTTATTTTCGACATAACTTGTCGAATTTTTGACTTAATAACTTGTTATTTTCGACTTAATATATGATTATACGATATATCATACCGTTATTTGACTTCATAACTCGTTTTTCTTTACTTAATAACTCGTTACTTTTGACGCAATAGCTTGTTAGACTTAATAATTCGCCATTTTGACTTAATATATCATTATTTTCAACTTAATCACTCGTTTTCTTGACTTAATAATTCATTATTGTGACTTAATTCCTTGTCATTTTGACTAGATAAAGTCAAAAATAACAAGTTATTAAGTCGAAAGAGCTAGGTATTAAGTCTAACAAGCTACTGCGTCAAAATAATGAGGTATTAAGTAAGGGAAACGTGTTATGGAGTCCAAAAATAATGATATATTAAGCCAAACTAACAAGTTATTAAGTCGAAATAAAGATGTGTTGAGTCGAAATGAGTCATTAAACCTTAGAAGTTATCACGTCAAAATAACGAGTCATTAACTCAAGAAAACGAGTCATTGAGTCGAAAATAATCATATATTAAGTCGAGATAACAAGTTCTTACGTCACAATGTGTTATTAAGTCGAAATAACAATATTAAGCGAGTTATTAAGTGAAAATAACGATACATTGACGCACTGATACATCAAAGCGCCGCAATGTGAAGTGCAGTGGGGCCACGCACGCGCCAGGAAAGCGGACAAGCAACGCACAGAACACGCAAACGCAAATATATATACTTTTATATATATAATAATAATAATAATAATAATAATGAAGAGAAAGAAAAACCCCACACACGTTTTGACACGTGCATGCACCAGGACACGAGGCACGAGGCAGGCAGACAGGGTTCTTACCCTCGCTGATGCCCCGCAGGTACTTTTCTGTGGACAGTCCTGCTGTTCCAGCCGAGCGCTCGTGCAGTAATACTTCTGCTTAACCAACCAGTCGTCCAGTCCTTTTCTCGCCAAGCAGGCATTCACTACAAAACTATCACCTACCACGAACAGCAAGGAAACTGCATTTAACACGGGATTGCACAATAAGATCATTTAAAAAAAAAAAAAAAAAGAATAATAAACATAATAAAGTCTCCAGACTTGTGGTTCGGTTTGCGCCAGAATGAAGCGCGTGGGGGACTTGATTTAAAATAAATAAATAAATAAATAAAAAATTAAAAACCCGGCAGCTCTACTGCGTGGTTTTTAATGAATTAATAACCAAATCTCTTTCATATTCATGCAACTGAAAGGCAGTCACTCACCTTCCGGGCTTTCCCTCGGTTTACAGATTGCAGCTATTGGCAGTAGAAAGGCACGGGAGAGTGGGGTGTGTGTGTGTGTGGGGTGTGTGGGGGGGAAGGGGGGGGGGACATGGGGAAAACGGGGTTAGTGGATAGAAGTACAATAAGAAAAGCGCTCCATAAAAATCAAGAAAATAAAAAACGCATGAAAATCAAACCCTTACCATGTTTGGAGTGGAGTTTACCCATTTCTCCGCATCAGACTGCAGGAATAAAACATGAGATCGGGTGTAATCCAACAAAAAAAAAACCAAAGCGTGATTCCGATCCCCGATCAGACCGAAACGCGCGCGTGGTTACATCCGACACAGAGCCAGAGCGCGAGTGGAGCTTTGATCCCCCTCACGCGCGCATTCTCCCTCCCAGCCCCCGCCCACTACGGCCCCACGGGTTGCCAAATTCACTCCATTGTTGATCCTCCTGATCAGAGAGTCGCCCTGAACCCCGACAATGGCCAGTAAGCCCCACGATGGACAATCAGTGTCAGTTGATGTAATTGACAAGGTGTGTGTCCACGATACAATGATAATCAGTGTGTCCGTCAACTGTGCGTCTTTAAAGTCTAAAACTGTTGGTTTATTAAGGAAGCATTGGGAAGCAATGTTGTCACCTCACAGGTTCAAAACCCGAGCTCAAGTTGCTCTCTGTGTAGTGTTTATCAAGTTTCACCTGAACATCTTTTAGGTTCTTCAGGCTCCTCCCATCTCCCAGATACATTCAGGTAGCGGATTAGCTATGCTAAATTGCTCTTCGGTGTATGCAATGCCCCATTCGTGTTCCTCAGAAAGCGGTTAGTGAAGATGAATGAATGAACATAGTAAACACGTCCACTACACTCCCGTGTTCATCAGCGTGACCTTTCTTTTGTACCAGTGATGGCTCGGTCCCGCCCACAAAATCTTACAATCGGACTACGCCCACAATTTTTTTGTTGGGTCCCACAGGATCCCGGTCCTGACGCACACCTCTACTTTTAACCACGAAAGTGTTCCTTTTAGATAGAACCACTTGATCGTGTTTTTTTTTCATGTTTCAAGTATGAGCGCATTGAGAACAATGCTAGGTAAAGTTGCAACTTGTAATTCCTCGCCTACAAACAATAAAAGCCACAGAAAACGCCCCATCGGCTTGAAATTTCAACTCGTCAACTTGAGTTAGTCTTTTCAATTTGCCGGAGTAACGTCAAATCAACATGGCCGCTCACGCTGGGAAAAGTGTGACGTTCTTCTTCTCTACTTTTAAATGAATTTAAAGCAGTATTGGGTTTAGATCAGTTCATATACACTACAGACACAGCGCTTGGTTGAATCTATAACACTGAATATACTAATCGCTGTTTTGAGAATCATGAACATTAGAGTTAGCACGTTATCGCTAAAGGTTAGGCAGCTAGCTTGTCGCTCATGCTAGTCGCTATTGTCCACCGAATCAATAGTCACTCAGGCCTGGAACTCTAAAAGTGCGCTTAAACTAGCTTTTCATGAGCTTTCCGTGCTCTGAAAGAACAAACAAAAGACGTGCTTTCGGAAAATGTTTCGTTTTGTTTTTTCCTACTCTGCACATGGAACGTTCTGAGGTTGGAAATGACGTCATTACAACTCCGGAATTACTACGAATGCAGCATAAGAATGCTGGGATGAGCACAAAACAAAATTCACGCCACATGAAGCCATGATGACAGCGGTGCTACGCCCAATAAGATGTCACCTGAGCGTCAGTACTGTGCTGAGAACGTTCCAGCACTGATTAAACATCTGTCAGCAGCAGTCCCAGGTGGTCCGGTGCCCACTGATGGATGGGGTAAAATGGGGGTGACAGAGTGGGGATGATATAGTCGATAACTGTCAATCTACAAAATGCACCTCTATGGAAGCTGATCCTAAAGGGGCTACTGAGTGTACTGACTGTATAAAGATAACCAGTCCAGTATGTAAACATAGAGATATATGGGATTATCATCAATCTGGCAACATCCGTGTCTCAGTTCTGAGCGCAGAGGAGGCGCTTACCCAAAGTGTTTTATTGGACCGAGGCGGTGCATGAAAGCGAGCCGGGTGTCTTTCAGAGTCTCAGTATCTACAACACAACACAACGCAGCGCCATGTTCAGTCCAAACCAAATAGAAAATGAATAGTCATATGTTAAGCTTCACAGTAAAGCATGGACGAGATCTGCAGTTGAAGGCGGGTCAGTTCAGTGGTCCATTAAACCCCAAAAGTGTTGGGAAAAGTCAAGCAAAGCATTAGAGGAAAATTCCACCATGTACTTTAAATGTTTTGATTGAAATATTTGTGATGGGGGGAAAAAAAAACCAAACAATAGAAACCCTCATAGAATTAGTAATGGTTTTAATGGTTATAATGGGAACTGTAATAGTCCCTGCGGGTCTCTGAGGGTAATTTGTCGCCTTATATTAGTGGCATGATGGTAATGGTTTAACGGTAATGGTAATGGTTTTAATGGTTAGCTGATGGTCTGTAATGATATTTGTAGTGGAGACCATTAGAAGTTGTGTGCTGGCTTTGTTTGTTTGTTTGTTTCCAGCAGGGTGTTTAGTGATTATGGTGTTAGTTTGTTGCTTGGTGCCGCATTTGCATTATTTCCTGTGAGAAGTTAGCGGTTGTGCGCCGCTCTGTACGTTTTTATTTTAATCTACTCAGACTTCCAGAAAATCGTCATCGGCTGTTTTTGGTCGCAACGGGACTTTAATCGTTCGTCACATTATGGCTTCTTAAAAATCAAAGAATTCTTTTTACGATGTTTGTTGTTTTGTCTACGACGGCAAAATTGGACCAGAAATGACGTAGAGCTAACATAGGTTGATTTCAGTCAACTGAGCAGACTAAGACAAATAGATGACAGCACACACACACACACACACACACACACACACACCCTGAGAGACTGCTTCAACAGACCTCAGACCTCCTGCCACTCCAAACAGTAGACCTGACTTAGAGATAAAAAAGGAGGCTGGTGACATGTGAGCATAGATTACACACCGTACCTGTCTGTCTGATCTGTTGTGCATCATCGTGTCTGTCTGGATCGTCTGACGTGTGTGTTAGCAGCATTAGCAGTAGCAATCTACAGCACGTCAGATAGTGTTTGAAATAGGTCAGAAATATGGTCGCGTTACTGCAAATTCATGTAAAAAAAGTTGCTCAAACGGTCGTGAGGTATTAAAGAGAATCGTTTTTCAGTTCCTTAAAAAATTCCAATTACAAGACAGGCAATACATTTATGTTTATCAAGGAGACACCTACGACATTCACTACACTGATAGTAAAGACATACTTAATCATTTTTTAGTCGATCTACTCTAGCTGGAGTTTATCTGTGTCTTTACCATTTACTGGAAAAATGACAAAATGACATGTTTACTCAAGACGTACTTATAATAGTGACCTGAGGGCAGTCGTTGGAACAGTTCGTAACAGTTAATGCACCAAGACTCAATTACACCATCACTGCCACCATTGATTACAATGCATTACGAAGTATACGCTCAGTGTCTCGTACCTGTGATACCAAGCCTTCTGCTCTTCTGCTTTAGTGTTTACGGTCATGTGGAGCGGCTGTGGCTCAGGTGGTAGACTCGGGTTGTACACTCATTGTAGGGTTCGACTCCCGGCCCACATGAATTCACATGCCGAAGTGTCCTTGGGCAAGACACTGAACCCCAAGTTGTTCCCGGTGCCAAGCTAGATAGCAAACTAGCTGCCATGGCATCTCTGCTACCATTGGTGTGTGAGTGAATGGGTGAATGAGACACAGTGTAAAGCGCTTTGGAACCACTAAAAGTACTATATAAGTGCAGATCATTTACCATTTACCATGACTACGCTTCTGATTGTTGGTTTATGTCTTTGTCTTTTGCCCATCTCACTCTGTTTGCTAACTTCTGCCTGTTTCCTGACTCTGATTCTGTTTTCCGTTTCGGATTTGTCTGCCCGTTCGAAAATAAATACTCTTAACCTGCAGCTGTCCCCGTCTCTGCCACATGACATCCATCCGTCCATCCATCCATCCATCCATCCATTTTCCATACCGCTTATCCTGCACAGAGTTGAGGTGGAGCCTTGAGCCTATCCCAGGGAACAATTTCGGAAATTCCAATCAGCCTACAATTCGTGTCTTTGGACTGGGGAAGGAAACCGGAGTACCCGGAGGAAACCCCCGAAGCACAGGGAGAACATGCACATGAACACACACACACACACACACACACACATACAGGGCGGAGGCAGGATTCGAACCCCCAACCCCGGCGGTGCGCACGTGATTATACCTCCTCTCAGTCATACAATGAACACACTCATTGCACCCCGTAAAAACATGCGTGTATAGATCAGTGTGTTTTTATGCCAACTCTTGCTTATATGTCAACACATCATTGCACAGCTTTAACACAGATTTGTTATTGTACCCCCACATACACACCAAGACCGGGAACAGCCGGCCTGTATCTGACACACTTCCTGTGCTTTGATGCAGGCAGCAGAGAGATGGCTTTTCCCATCAGTTCCTTTCGTGCCTGTATATGGGGAAAGCAAGAGAAGTGTAAACACGTTTAAGTGTGAATGAAATCGGAAAGGACATAGATTAGCTCTAATCACATCTGATGATGAGCAAACATATGTAGATCTCACCCTCTGTCATTTCCCCGATCATACCAATATACTGCCCCAATCATACCAATATACTGCCCCGATCAAACCAATATACTGCCCCGATCATACCAATATACTGCCCCAATCATACCAATATACTGCACCGATCATACCAATATATTTCCCTACTCATACCCATATACTGCCCCGATCATACCAATATACTGCCCCGATCATACCAATATACTCTCACAATCATAACAATATACTGCCCCGATCATACCAATATACTGCCCCGATCACACCAATATACTCTCACAATCATAACAATATACTGCACCGATCATACCAATATATTTCCCTACTCATACCCATATACTGCCCCAATCATACCAATATACTGCCCCGATCATACCAATATACTCTCACAATCATAACAATATACTGTCCCGATCATACCAATATACTGCCCTGATCATACCAATATACTGCCCCGATCATACCAATATACTGCCCTGATCATACCAATATACTCTCACAATCATAACAATATACTGCCCCGATCATACCAATATACTGCCCCGATCATACCAATATACTGTCACAATCATAACAATATACTGCACAACTCCTACGAATATACTGCCCTGATCATACCAATATACTGCCCTAATCATAAAAATATACTGCCCCGATCATACCAATATACTGCCCTAATCATAAAAATATACTGCCTTGATCATACCAATATACTGCACAACTCCTATGAATATACTGCCCAACTCCTACCAATATACTGCCCCGATCATAAAAATATACTGCCCCGATGGTACCAATATATTCCCCAACTCCTACCAAAATACTGCCCCACTCAAACCAAAATACTGCCCCACGGGTCATAATATACTGCCTGATAAGAAGTATATTATGGTAAGAATGGTTCTGGAATAGTGCCCGAAGCCCAAGGGAACCAATATACTGCCCCAACGGTTATAATTATACTGCCGCAGTAGTACAATGGTCCCAATATAATGCCACAATGGTAAAAATACTGTATACCTCCCCACTAGTATCCATGGTTCAAATACACTGCCCCTGTGGTAACCGAGGTATTAATGTGCTGGACCAATGCTACCAAAATACTTCACCAATGGTATTAATAGTACCAATATGCTGTCCCCATGACTCCAGTGGTCCAAATATACTACCCCAATGGTTACAGTCCTAATGGTACCAGTTATACCAAAATGCTACCTAATTAGTACCTACAGTCCCAATAATACTGTTCTTAAGCTAACATGTTATCTTATGGTAAATTTGTTACCAAAATACCACACAAACATTTTGCACATGATGTCTATCAAGCAAGATCACACCTGATCCAACTCTTCAGCTGTTTGAAGACCAAGACTGATTGATCAGGTGGGCTCCTGCTTCGTCGAAATGAAACCCTGAAGCTAAACTGATCCCTTGCGTGTAAAATTAGACATCCAAAGAACCTCCAACACTACTGTTTATTTTTCATGTAACAATGGAAGAGAGAGAAATATATATATAGAAAGAGAGAGAGAGTGAGAAAGAGAGAGAGAGAGAGAGAGAGAGAGCAGCTGCAGAAATGCTTGCAGGGCATGTGACTGTTGTCTCACTTCCTGCAGGACAAAGGCAGGTCATGTGTGCGTGAGAGTGGACAGGGGCAACTGCAATACAGCTGACACTGGAGACTCCTTCCATAAACGTTAAATAAACATCTTCTTACAGAAAAACTTTACAATATCCATGTTTATTTGTTTTTCTTTGTTAAATAACATGTTTTTAAATCCATTTAGTATTAGTCTCCGATTACAAGTAGTGTCGACCATATCAGTCGCTGTGAACGAGTCGTCACTATAGAAACGAGAGCACAGGGCACGAGCACATGAACATAAAACTTGTCATCGGTGCTAGTATAGAAATGTAATCAACAATATTTAGTTGAACTGCTTTCTGATGTACGCCAAAAGTTTAGCCATTCATCTTGTTCCATAAAATATGGTTTGAAAATAAGAATAAGAATAAGAATAAGAAGTATGTGGGTCATGAATCATTTTCTGAATTAGAATCTTTTTTTTTTTTCCAGATGATTCCTTGCTTCCTAGCTGGAAGCTTAGCTTGTGTTTATTGGCCTTGTAGTGTAAAATGAGAGGAAAACTTACATTTAAGAATTCTGTTTCATGTCCTAAGAAGCCAGACGCACACACAGCTAGTAGCATTCAGCATCCCCGAGTCTGTTAAATGTGTTTACCCCTTTATTGAATGAAACACACACACACACACACACACACACACACACACACACACACAGGCTTCAGCAGGTCAAATCTGATCTTTCTTTCGTTTTGCGCACGCAGTATTTGATGTGTCCGATCTTTTCTTTGAAGTCTAAGACATGAAATCGGATCGAGTCTAGACCACTTGGATTCACATGAACTTCAGTGAACAAACACAAGCTGGTAGGTTATCAAAGCTCGAAGGTCCGGTGAAGTAGAAAAAAAAAAAGAGGGTCTTCAAAAACATTTCTTTGAAGATTTCAAAATTAAGCCAGATTAAAATGTCCACTAGAGGAAGAGACAAGTACTGTAGACTCGAGCTGTGTTCAGTCCTGGAGGCACTTTCCTTTGAATGCACGTGTGCCATGGGACCACATTTCAACTGAAGAGGAACTTTAGCCAGCATCGTATTCGGGACACTGATGTCATCATGTCAGCCTAGCTTCTGGAAATATTAAGAAAAAGAAGAATTTGTTGGATTTATAGGGGGGCACAGTGGATTAGTGGTTAGCACGTTTGCCTCGCACCTCCAGGGTTGGGGGTTTGAATCCCGCGTCCATCCTGTGTGCACGGAGCTTGAGGGAGTGATAGCTCATCGGTGGCTAGGATGTTGGACTTCTGATCAGAAGGTTGCGAGTTCAAATCCCAGCACTGCCAAGCTTCCACTGTTGGGCTTTTGAGCAAGGCCCTTAACCCTCAACTGCTCAGTTGTATAAATGAGATAATGGATAAGGGCGTCTGCCAAATGTAATGTAATGTGGTTTTGTTGGTTTCCTCCGGGTATTCCGGATTCCTCCCCAGTCCAAAGACATGCATTGTAGACTGATTGGCATTTCCAAAGTGTCTGTGTTTGATTGTGCCCTGCAATGGGTCGACACCCCATCCAGGGTGTTCCCCGCCTTGATCCCCTGGGATAGTCTCCAGGCTCCCCCTCAACCCTGTGAAGGATAAGCTGGATGGATGGATGGCTTTATATAGTTTATACATTAAACAGCTGGTTTTGCAGAGTGCTTCAAAAAGCCGACATGATCTAATTTCAACGTCGTAGCTGATCATAGTCCCACGGTCCTCATAGCCCTCAGGACCATACCGTCACCGGGTACCATCACTATAAACCTTGCACCATGAAACCCAGGAGCCACAGAACTGCGCAAGCACCACAGCATCCCCAAGTCCAACCGGAACAATAGTTTGAAACTGGTGCCATTTGAAAATGTAACCACAAACAATAAATCAGAATATACAAAAACAAACGTCGACCATACAAACGCAATAAATAGCTCACATGAGAAGCAGCAGCAAAAATGGATGTCTGGTCTGTATGTTCCCACAAACAGTGCATACTGTAGTACAATCAGTCATTAAAACACAAATAAGCTTTGATAGCATGAAAATCAAATCCATAACATAGCTATTAAAAGGCAAACAGAAGGACTGAAGGAAGGCCGAGGGATGTCTCGCAGCACTGCTGAATTTGGGGGCTGAGCGTTTCTCCGTGTTAGTTTCGCCTCCAAAAGACCGCTTTTTGAAGCGGTTGGGGGTTTGCGCCCCATCCAGAAAGGGGGACACAATTAGTGCAGTGAGGCACAAACAGTAGGGAGTCCTCTTTGAAGTGAGGATCAAAACAAAAAAAAAAGAAAGAGAGGAGCTGCATGTTTTTGTCCAAAATGACAGCGTTGCCAGGTTCAGTAATGCAAAGCTAATGCAAAGCAGTGTTTATGATCTTCGTTAATTACCCACTGTATATCAAAACACATCCATTAGCGCTGTTGCATTCTCGATTCTGATTGGTCGGAATGTGTTCACAAATCACAATGTTATGTAAACGCACTAGTTCTAATATCTTATCCTTTCTATAGCACACTTTTATCCAAAGAGACTTACAAATGAGAAAACAGTAACATTACCAGTAAATAGTAACCATATACTATATACCATATATATAGACCATATATACCACATACAATATATACCATATACCACAAATAAAACCAAAAAATAGTAAGAGTAACTTACACAGATACTTGTAAAACTTGTACCATATATATATATATATATATATATATATATATATATATATATATATATATATATATATATATATATACACAAATAAAAACAGAAAATAGTAACTTACACAAAAACTTGTAAGGCGGAGGGTCCACGTAAACAAATGTGTTTGTTTTCTGTCATTAGGTGTTTATTTATTTATGGAAGGAGTCTCCAGTGTGAAAGCTAAAGCCGTCTATAGGACTTAATAGTAACCCGACACATTGAACTTTTTTTTTTTCTTCACTTATTAACTTCGAGACAGAGGAAAAAAGAGAGGCTGGTGAAGGAACTAGTGTTTATAGCTGCTAAAATGTAAGTCATAACAGGAACAAACATCATCCATGGATGTTCCTTTACATTAACTGCAACTATATATGGAGAGAGAAAAAAAAGTTAGTGTCGATGAATTGGCGTGGTGTAAGAGGAATTAGCTTTATGTATCGTTACTGCTTCTTAATGTGTTGATGGAGGAGGAAACTAGCAAGAGAAAGAAAGGAGGAAGGAAGAGTGAAAGACAAGGAAGTGAGGGAATAAGAGGAGGAGAAAAACCAAAAAGGAATAAAAGGAGACATTGAAGAAAATAAGTGCAGAGAGAGAGAGAGAGAGAGAGAGAGATTTTAGCTAGAGATCTTTCCTTCAGAGATAAGAGGAGCCACCAAAATAAGCAGGCGCTTCAAAGTGAGGGAGAAGCTCCTATGGGACAGCACTGTAAAGCTTTACCCTGTCCACACACACACACACACACACACACACACACACACACACATACACACTCACACACACTCACTCACACACACATAAACACACACATACACATACACACACACACACACACACACACACTCACACACACACACTAAAACCCACATAACCCACATATGATTTGATGTTATCTAAGTAGCAGCTGCACATCCCGCATCAGGGTGCAAGTGTGATCACTAATGAGGTCGATAAAGAAGGACAACAAAAACGCTAAGACATCAAGAGGCTGACACACGCAGACACAAGCAGAAAGAAAGAAAGAAAGAAAGAAAGAAAGAAAGAAAAGCTGAAAGAAAGAAAGACAGAAAAAGAAAGAACGAAAGAAATTAGAAAAAAACAAAGCTGAAAGAAAGAAAGAAAGAAAGAAGTTAGAAAAAAGAAAGCTGAAAGAAAAAAGAAAAGAAAGAAAAGAAAGAAAGAAAGAAAGAAAGAAAGAAGGAAGGAAGGAAGAAAGCTGAAAGAAAGAAGGAAAGAAAGAAAGGAAGAGGAAGAAAGCAGAAACAAAGAAAACAGAATGAAAAAGAAAGAAAGCAGAAAGAAAGAAAGAAAGAAAGAAAGAAAGCAGAAAGAAAGAAAGAAAGAAAGAAAGAAAGAAAGCAGAAAGAAAGAAAGAAAGAAAGAAAGCAGAAAGAAAGAAAGCAGAAAGAAAGAAAACAGAAAGAAAGAATTTAGAAATTTGAGTAATACTGCAGCGTTACTTTGGTCTGTTTGTTTAAATCTTTGATCTCCAGTTCTTCAGAAACTCGGCCGTGTCGTCCGCACACAGCAGCCCGTCTCCTGCTCCGATATTAAACATGCACCTAGGATGATTTTCATCACAATTATAAAAGTTCTCCTGCTGGTGCGTGTCCATTCCTCAACACACTGAGCACTGAACACTGACCACACTGAACACACTGACCACACTGAACACTGAACACTGAACACGCTGAACACACTGAACACGCTGAACACACTGAACACTGAACACACTGAACACTGAACACTGACCACACTGAACACTGAACACACTGAACACTGAACACACTGAACACACTGAACACTGAACACTGAACACCGAACTCACTAATGCACTGAACACACTGAACACTGAACGCATTGAACACACTAAACGCACTGAACACTGAACGCACTAAATGCACGAAACACGCTGAACACTGAACGCACTGAACACACTGAACACACTGAACATTGAACACACTAAACGCACTGAACACTGAATGCACTGAATGCACTAAATGCACTGAACACTGAACGTACTGAACACACCGAACACTGAACGCACTAAATGCACTGAACACACCGAACACTGAACACACTAAATGCGCTGAACACACTGAGCACGCTGAACACGTTGAACACCGAACACACTGAACACACTAAACGCACTGAACGCATTGAACACACTAAACGCACTGAACACTGAACGCACTGAACACTGAACGCACTAAACGCGCTGAACACACTAAACACACTGTCTGTGGAGAAAAACAAAAGAAAAGGCTTTTCTCAGGCAAAGGTCATAAAAGTTCAGCTACTAAAAGTCTTGTTCAAAGTCATAAAACACTGAAATAACGGCATGGTGCTGGCAGAATGGAAAAGAATGAAAAATATTCTGCATTTTACTTTGTGGTGAGTAGGAAAAGATTTAATTTGGGGTGAAAACACAAACCCGCTCTGTCCTTAATGCCCCCAAAAAAGATAGACAGAGCAGGAAAGAGAAAGACAGAAAGAAAGAAATGTACTCTGCCTCCCAGACCATTCTGCATAGTACTGTACATGAATGAATTTATGAAAATATGTATTCATAGACCATGACCTATATGTGCTAATATATACACAGACATACACAGACCTTGCATAAGTAACACCCCTCCCCCCACCCCCCCCCCCCCATTAAACTATTCCACATTTTCTAAATTGTACATAATCCCAATTATATAATCATAAAGTAGTCCCTAATATTGAAGTCAGTTTGTAAAACTGTTTATAGATTAAAAAAAAAAAAAAAACTACAAGTTGTGATTGCATAAGTAATCACCCCGTTGTTGTGAAACCCCTAAATTAGTTCTGGTGCAACTAACTGCCATCAGAAGTCTCATAATTAGCTAATGGGGGTCAAAATATGTGTGTTTAAAGTGTCATGTGATTCACCTGTTCCTGGAGAGCCCCATTAAACACCATCCATCCAGTGAAGCATGCTGGCGGTAGCATCATTTCAGAGTTATCCTTGGCTTCCTCTAGGTAGAGTCGCAGTTGTGCCGTATAGATTCTATCATTTACAGTATAATAATGAACTTAATGATGCTCAAGACACAAGATGTTCAAAGTTTGGGAAATATTTTTTCAAACCAAACCCTGATTTTTACTTTTCTAGAATTTTGCCCCAGACTTGTTTTGATTGCTCCTCGGTTGTCATGACGCTGTGTGTAGTTCTGTACTAGGTATTTGTATTAAGATTGTAAAGCAATCACTTAATGATATCTTTAGACCACTGTCAGATATACAGTATATACATACACAGTATGGAGGAAAATTTGCATACCCTAAACCCTCAGAATACAGCACATAAAGAGTTTATTTACTAGATAAATAAATTGCCTTTTTTATTTATTTATTTATTTATTTATTTATTTATTTATTTTACATTCATCGCATGGACAATGTATAAATACTTTATGGTGATATTTATCAGTCTAGGCCTCCAATTTATGTTAGTCCTTGGTTCAGAGAGGCAGGTGTGTGTGTGTGTGTGTGTGTGTGTGTGTGTGTGTCCTCCAGAGGAAGTTTCCTGTTTCCTTCAGGAACAGATCAAACGCTTGGCAGGATCTGCCAACTCTACCCACAATCCCTTCTGTGTCCCTGACACTTTCTGCAGATGTGTGTGTGTGTGTGTGTGTGTGAGCCTGAGTTTGCATGCGGCCTTACCTACCAACTTCATATAAACAGTCCTGTGTGTGTTAGTTTGTGTGTGTGTGTGTGTGTGTGTGTGTGTGTGTGTGTGTCAGGGCCATGTAGTTGGTCTCTCCAATGTTCCAAAGCCTTTCAGGAAATAAACACATGACTGTGTCTCACGAAACAGGCACACAGGGTTCATGTATAGGCCGTGTGTTATGTTAGTGTACGTAACAACTAACATAACACATTCATGTTATATATAAACTAAATATAAACAATATACAGTGTGTGCTGCTGTCAACTCCAGAATTATTGGCACCCTTTATTAAAACGAGCAGTGATTAACGGTAACACTTTACTATAAGGTCTGCAACTAACCATGCTTAACTACTGATATGTAAAGAAGACTTAACGCATACACTAATACTAAAGCCCATCAGGAAATGAAGAAGCAAAACCATAGTTTCAAAATTATTGGCACCTCTAAAAAAAAATGTAAGAAGAATAATAGCACTGAGGCACGTAATGTCTAAAAATGATAAGAGAAGGTGAAAGGCGGATATCCGGTGGCAATTGATTCCATAAACGACTTAAAGGACTTAAAGGACTGAAAAAGCTCTATCCTCAATAGTTTTTAAACGGGATCGAGGGACATACTAAAGAAACCTATCAGAAAATCTCAAAATTCTGTTAGATGAATGTGGTGTGAGAATATCTTTGAGATAAGAAAGAGCCTGATCGTTAAGAGTTTTAAAGACAAACAACAGAATCTTAAACCGGATCCTAAAATGGACCGGGAGCCGATGGAGCGATGCTCAAATTGGGGTGACGTGATGATATTTCTCTGCCTTGGTCAACAGCCTTGCAGCTGCATTCTGAACCATCTGGAGACGAGCATGAGATGACTGAGTTAAGCCAAGTACAATGAATTACAGTAATCTAAGCGCGATGTAATAAAAGCACGAATAACCTTCTCCAAATCTCAGAAAGACAAAAATGTTTTAAGTTTAGAGTTAATCCATAATTGATCAAAACTCTTACTACTTACGACCGAATTTATTTGCGTGGTTAAGCATAATTCTGAGTCCAGGATGATACCAAGGTTCCTAACCTGGGAAGAAATCGAGGGGAAGTGATTACGAAGCTCATTAATGAGACCACCTTTCAGTCTTTAGGCCTTAAAGCCAATAGGACACAAGGTAATATTGAAAACAAGCCATCCGTAACACGCCAAATGAAATCAGTTTAAAGTTCTGCAAATGCGTATTCAGTTTTAAAACAACAACACTCCCGTTTTAATATGCAATAAGTATAAGTAAACGTTCTTTCTTTCTTTTTCTAGTTTTGCGCGAGTGTGTGAAATAATGTTCAATTTAACCCGGTTAAGAGAGCAAAATAGGCTATACACTTTATCTTATTTTTAGCCACAAATTTACGTGAACTAATCTAGTGCCGAACTTAAAGCAATGAAGTCATTCTAATAATTTGCTTTTTTTAATGTAAAAATAACAGTCATAATAATTGGCATATTTATTGAACAACTGAATCATTTCGTTCAGGGTATGGTCAAAAGCAGGTATGATTGGAAATGATTTGGATTTTATGTAATGGGCCTAACTAAATAGTCCACATTGTTGAAATGGAATGGGGGGGGGAGGGGGGGGATATACCTTGTATTAAAAAAAAATGAACAATTGTGAATTCATCCCCTTTATGATTTAAGATCTGGTCCATCCAATTAACTTCAGAAGTCGCATAATTAGTCGATTAAGGTCCATCTGTGTGCACTCAGGTCATGTTTACTGTGAGAAGGAACGGATATCGTGTATGAACGTTCCTATAATTAGGATTATTATTGTGCTGATATTTCGTGCATTTGTTTGCAGGATATTGACGGTAGAATCCAGCACAGAAACTTTTCCACATAACATTTGTACCATATATTCAGACTATAACGTATTAAACTACGTGAACGATAATGAAAGCAGAAGAAGAACGTGCAGTCTGGGTTTACTCAGATGCGATGCTAACCGGCTCCGTTTTCATGGAGAAAGCATCGGGTTAGTAGACTTCTTTCCCAAAAAAAAGAAAGAAAGAAAAAAAGAAACCTTTGTGGAAAACATCTGGAAAACGTATGGCTCAGCTTAAAGTGAATCACATCTCCCACTCTGTCTCAGCTGTCCTTTATGGATTTTGCTTTTCTGGTTTTTTTTTTTTTTTTTGGGGGGGGGGGGTTTCCCCCCATCTATCTGTTTCTTTTCCTTTTCTTTATTCTGTATCATCTCCATTCAAACCGACACGCAGGATTAATTATCGCAAAACAAAGAACCACTGTCGCTACCCTCCTCCTGATCTCCTTGCTGATTTTATGTTCGCTATTTTAGAATCTGGTTTTAAATAAAACTCCTGAATTCAAGCTTCCAACTCGGAAAACAAATGCACACGCATTCTCCATGATCAGGTGGTAATGAGCTCCATGATCAGGAGGTAAAGCTTTACCTCTACCTTTTAGATTTCAGACATGGCAAAGTCTTCAGGACAGAGGGCCTGTGAGGGAACGCCCGAACATTAAACGTTACAATTTATGCTGTAAACACTGTGGTATAAGAGGAATAAAACACTTCGAGACGTACTGTTATTGTAAAAGAATTTAACCTGGCGTTCTAACAGTAGATCTGTTTCGTTACATCACCACGTTGTTGATTATTTTTCTATAACAGCATAATGACCAATGTTTTATGTAGAGATGCACCGATGTGTCCGATAAAGGCAATTTTTCACGCTATAGGCCATCGGCCGATAGTTTAAACACATCCGACGACCAGGGCCGATTATATCCTGTCAATCAAAAGAGGGCGGGAAAACACATTGAATTCGTGCAGTGTGGAAAGATGATGTCTCTTGTGTGGAATGATGACAAAACTGCAGTCTGTAAGCTCTGTAAGCTCTGCACCGCTAAAATTTTACAGCAGTGAAGCGGGAGTTTCGGCATCGAGTCTAATTTTTTAATACGTTTTTTTCCCCGAGCTGCTCGAGCTGAATTAAAGGGCCAGTACACCATTGAAAGATATAAATGACGACGAGTAGACAAAAACGTAAGTATTGCACTGAAAAATATATTTGTAGAGTAGTATATTTCATATGCAGTTAATGTTAATATATAAAAAAGTTGATATTATATACGACCGGTTCGATGTTCAGTGATGGAGTCGAAATGTTTGTGTTTGTGGAGAGTGAATGTGAGACTAACAGGAGGTTTTTTTTTTTAGAATTCAGTCAATGTTAATACGAATGAATAACATTCAATAAGTTAATAATCTTACTTTAATCTTCAGAATTGAGTTCATGTGTTCATGTTAATTAGAGTAATGTGTTTTCTGTTGATGAGACCAGTTACTGTGGAACAACTTGTCGAAATGGAGAGAATAAAGTTTTTATTTGCATTTCCTTCAGAATTGAGGAATGCATTATTATTCATTTAAAAGAAGATATAAAAGGCAGAACAATCGGTATGGGTTATCGGTATCGGCCGATATCGCTCTGAATAATCGCTCTGAATATCTGTGCATCTCTAGTTTTATTCCATACTCATGCACATCGACTGGATCTTTTCAATCATCCGAGCAGTTTTTAAAGGGAACCTCAGCATGCCAAACTTTAAGATTGAAATTTCTCCAAACGATCCTACACGCTGATCCGAACGCTCGTTCTACTCCTCTTAGCTTGCGACAGTTTTACGTAACTGAGTGTAATAGTAAACACTTGTAATATCTATTGAAGTTGACCTTTTATGAAGATTTATGTAACACTTCTGTCACTCCTTATCAGCGTGTTTAATCCCTCTCTTTTATATGCGACCAAGTTTCCCCCCTTTCACATTAACAGCTCTTTAATTCCAGATGAGTGATCCGATATGCTTTCTGTTCAGAATTTCGTCCTATCTTTAATCTTAGGAATGCTTTTTAAAACATCGCTCGCATCCAAACGGAAAATGGACGCCGTCCAGTCGAGTGGAATAAAAACGGGGGGAAAATAAATAAATAAATAATAGGAAAAGAAAAAAGGCTGTAAAGCACGCATAACACGCAAAAGAAAAACATAAACAGAAGAATGAAAGGGATATTTCGCTTTGAGCTTGATTTGAACTCCGTATCTTTGCTGTTGCACGTTGTAATTAGAAAGTTATCCTGATATCGCACGATCCGTACGGTGAAGGGCAACATACTCCAAAATCTTTCTCTGGGGGTCTAATTTCAGCTGTAGACCAAGACAGAAGAGGGAAAAGCACAGCCAGACACTGAGGGATTAATAATATTTTGATCTAGATCATAATAAAAAGCCTTCTGATGCAGTGCCCATGTACATTACTCTGTGTTTTAGTACCACGTTCATATCGCGTTTACTTACGTACGAACCATGCGTGGTCAAAAGATATTCCAGATAAGAAGCAAATCGGGTGTATATCAATTTTAACCTGGTCACATGTTCACGGTTTGATGAATAACACTTAGCAATACTTAAAATGTGAATACATATCAATTGATGAGGGGGCGTGGAGGCTTAGTGGTTAGCACATTTGCCTCGCACCTCCAGGGTTGGGGGTTCGAATCTCACCTCCACCCTGTGTGTGCGGAGTTTCCATGTTCTCCCCGTGCTTCAGGGGGGTCTGTTCCGGGTACTCCGGTTTCCTCCCCAAGTCCAAAGACGTACATTGTAGACTGATTGGCATCTCTAAATTGTCTGTAGTGTGTGAATGTGTGTATGTGTGTGTGTGTGATTGTGCCCAGCGATGGATTTGAACCCCGTCCGCCTTGTGCCCCGAGTTCCCTGGGACGTGCTCCAGGCTTCCCCGTGATAGATATATTGACTATCCACAGTGAAGCTGCAGTGTGTAAGACGGATTCGGCTGTCCGGATTGAGGTTGGAAGTTCATTTCAGCATTGAAGGACGGTCAGTTTGAAGGTTCTGGAAAGGGACCTCGTGCCTACGTGAGCATCAAGGTCTTGAATTTGATTCGGGCAGTTACAGGAAGCCAGTGGAGGGAGATGAAGAGGGGTGGGTCCTTTTCTGCTGGTTGAAGACAAGATGTTCTGAATCATCTGAAGGAGTTTTCTGGAGCTGGCTGAGAGGCCCGAGAGTAGTGCGTTTTGAGATAATAAGAGCCTGGACTAGCTGTGTGGCCTGGTCAGTGAGATAGGGTCTGATTTTTTTTGATGTTATACAGAATGAACCTTCAGGACTGTGCAGTTGTTGGAATGTGGTCTGCAAAGTTCAAGTGGTCATTAAAAGTCACCCCAAAGTTTCTGGCTGTCCTTGTTGGCTTGAGTGTGGTTGAGACTAGCTGTACGGTGAGGTGATTTAAGGTCAGGCAGGGATGATGAAAAGCTCTTGTCTCATTTTTTGCCAAACTGACTGTTACAAAATGCTAACACTGGAGACTCCTTCCATAGACGTTAAGTAAACATTTCCTTACAGACAACTTCGCCATATCGACGGTAATGCACATTTTGAAATCTGTTTATGTGACTCATCTGCCATACAAGTCCCTGTGTAAGATGTGCAAAAATAGAAAACTTGGGGTAATCTTCTCAACTACCGGTTCCTTCCCTGTTTACGGAGTGATGTCAAATCAGTGTAAAGTCCCCCTTTTTTACTTTTAAATGAGTTTAAAGCAGGATTGGCTTTAGATCAGTTAATATCTATAACATTGATCATGCTAATCACTGTTTTGAGAACAATCAGCATTAGAGTTATCACTAATGTTAGCAGGCTAGCTTGTTGCTAAGCTACCCTCTGTTGTATGCTGTTGTTGCTGTGCTGCAATTTCAGTCCAAAATGTTGAATGAATGTTTGAAGCTCACTAAAATAGAACAAAGCCAATAGCCACTCAGGCCTAGAGCTGTAAAAGTGCACTTAAAGTAGCTTTTTATGAGCTTTACGTGCTCTAACAGACCAAACAAGACACGCTTTTGTGAAGGCGGCCATGTTTGTTTGGGTTTTGTTTTGTCGAATTTTGCATGTTGAATGTCCCTGGGTGGGAAATGACATTATTACAACTTGCAAATCGTCACTTACAAGGCACCACGACCTCAGCATAAGTTACCGTGTCAGTTGTGTAAAAGTAATTAGCAAGTTAGCTAAAATCCAATTCAATTCAGATTGGACAACAATTTACAGATCACAAATCAGAGAGTGAAAATACACACACTGGAGACGTGATTTGTTTTCATAAGACGTGGATCCCTTACTGAGAAAAAAAAAAACCCCAAAAAACTATAGAATGTGAAATGTTATGTGGATGTGAGGTAATAACATGAAACATATGTGAATAAATAACACAGCGATTCGTATGTAGAGCCTGAAAGCCTGAGAAGGGAAGGAAATCTACACGTTACTGAAATTTTGGATCTGCAAATAGTTTTCGAGCACATCCAACACGTGATCTTCTAGGGCCATGTGAACATCATGCATAGAAAAGCATGTGACGCAGTGTGTGTGTACGTGTGTGAACATAAATGGGAGCAGATGCAGAGGGGCCCATGGTCTCTACGTGTTTCCACGGTGATGTCAGCTCTGGTGGGCTGCGGTTAAAGGGGAAACGCGTGGCGGCTGGGAATGTCTGATAGACAGCGCTCTCTCTCTCTCTCCTTCACTATGTACTGCTCTCTCTATTGTTTTCTCTCGCATTCTCTCCGTCAGCTTCGTCTCCTGGCTTTGTCGATTATCACCGTATCTGTTGATTCGTGACCTATTCGCTGCTATTGTAGCTTTCTCTCGAATTGTTTACCACTTTTCCTTCTCTCTTGCTCTCTCCAGCCCTCCAGGAGGCCACGGCCCTCGGTTAAGGTGGAAACACTTATCTCTGAGATGCTGAGAAATAACAGAAAACCTCACACAGTGTACAGATGGTACACAGAAAACGTAACCACACACCTCTCAGGAGGTCTCGAAACATCCCCTCCCTGCCCACACACACACAAACACACATTAAAAAACACACCAATTGAGGCTCTTAGGAAGTTTTAAGTACAAGCAATTACAGCCTCCAGCTCTAAGACACTTAATCTGCTCTTACGAGTACTTTCGTGTTCTGCACGCTCTGCTCGAATTTGGGATATTATTCCAGTCACCAGACGATTTTTCTAGAAAAATTCATCAATCCAGGAGCGTATTTGAAGTAAGAATTTGATGCGAAATCTCATATGTCATTAGAAACGTACCTGTTGTAACCCCGCCCCTTTTTGTCCACCCTTTTAACCCACGTTAGCTAGTGAGCTGTGTTAAATGCTGCATTCGACTCACCATTTTCGAGCTACATAATGCGACCACGACAGGGACGCCATGTTGTTCGACTTTTGTTAGCATCCAAGCTAACCAGCTAACTCTTTTGAGTGATGTACATTTTCCTCCTCAAAACAACAAATTGTATAGTCAGTGTTAGAGATTTAACGAGCGAAAACGTCTGTATGTTGACTGATCTAAAGCTCGGGTGGGCAATATAAGAGGTGCCAGGTTGTTTATTGTCGACGCTGTGAGTGGCCATGTCGATTTGTCGTCACTTGGTGAACTTGGAGTTGAAGAGATCATCCTGAGTTCCTGAGGAATTCCTAATTATGAGGACGTTCTCTTTCCTGGTCGGAGGATGAAAATTACGACTTACGATCTCTAGTCATGGGGGGCTAGATGCAATGGATGGATAGATGGACCGCTAGTCGAGCATTGTCTTCCCAAATTATCCAGCTAATTCTAACTAAGCACACCAGTCTCTGTGGCTCGTAGGGCATTGCAAGGGTCGGCGCAATAGAAATAGGATTTGCTCAGCAAGAAAAAATTAATTCGAACCAACAATGCTTGTATCTCATATCTATAAACAACTTGAGATTTATGGAATATTCCACACGCAGAACCGTTCGTTCGGCTCTGTCTTTCTCTAATTTCTACGATCGCTCCAGCTCTTATTACTTAGCATGTAAATGTTCGTCATTAGCCCGTTTTTATTGTTCTTGGCTATCAATCCACACACTTGCACACACACACACACACAGACACATGGGCACACAGAGCTCTTCATGGTGCTGCTCTGAGCCATTTCGGCGTGCTTGAGACATTTGCATGAAAGGATGTGGGAACTCTGTGCCAAAATAAACATCAATTATAGCTGTCATGCAGCACCCAAAACAGCTGCGGCTTTGAACAGCGCCGCAGTCAGCTTCAAAAAGGAGGCTCTTTAAAGCCGAGCTTCACACAGAGCAAAGGCCAGGCTGTTCTGCTTATAGGCCAGTCTGGCTGCACAGCACAGTAGTGCCGGTGCAGAAATGTGGAATATTCCATAAAACTGGGGACCACATTATGAGACTTGTGCCGTCTTGAGGTATATTGTGAATATTTGTCCGTGTATATGAGGTAAAAGTGAGAAAATCGGTCCTTTTTATGTGAGCACGGTATGAGATTGTGGTGTTGTGCAGTTGTAAAAAAGGGGCAGGGTTACAATTGATGCTGTAGCATCCAGACATACCAGCTTTTTGACAAAACTTACAACAGACTCCAGTCTCCTTTGTTAGTTGCCTTTTTTTCGGTAGTGAATACAACTATGGACATTTATTTTAAAAAATGTATTCGTTAAAATCTACAATCAGAGACGCAGCGAATGATAAGATACAGACAAATCCCTTACTCTATGTTCATACTCGGCTGTGTCGCTTGTAATTTGTCTCTTGTGGGCGTGTAGCGACTACTACTGTTGTTGCCTGTGGGTGTGGCCTGTCAAATGTTTTCGTTAGTTCTGATGGTCGCTTTCGTTTTCGTTGTTTGTTTTGCACTAGCTTTGTTGGCAGACGTAACTGTATTCGCTACGTACACTCACCAGAGGCAACAACAATCTCTGTTACTGTCAGGATATCCCGAAGGAACTGTATGGTCTTGGCCACCGTGCTGCAGCTCAGTGTCAGGGTCTTGGCAATCTTCTTATAGCCTAGGCCATCTTTATGTAGAGCAACAATTCTTTTTTTCAGATCCTCAGAGAGTTCTTTGCCATGAGATGCCATGTTGAACTTCCAGTGACCAGTATGAGGGAGTGTGAGAGCGATGACACCAAATTTAACACACCTGCTCCCCATTCACACCTCTGACCTTGTAACACTAACAAGCCTCATGACACCGGGGAGGGAAAATGGCTTTTTTTTTATTTTTATTCCTGGTTAGCAATTTAGCTTAAAAACTCGTTTACAGAAGTTTTGACATTCACATGGTAGAAGTCAATGTACAACATTATCACCACTGAGAGCTTTTTCACAGTGTTGGGACTCGAAACTGACAGCTGATACATGAGGCAAAGCACCCAAGCAAAATCACTGAATTCAGGCGAGAAGAACATGAAGTGGTAAGAAGAAAAAGCTTTAAATCATCTTTGATGTAGAGCCTTTAGCTCAGCGACGAGTGCTAATCTCATCTCTGTTTAGCAGCTTAGCTTTGAGTTGCATAGCATGAGACGGTTCTGGATGGGTCCAGGTAATTCTGGATGTGAAAGTAATAGTGAGAAATTAAAATAACAGCTCTAAAAATATGGGATCGGAGAGCACGCTTTTCTAATGAAATTAGAGAAGAAAAATAAAATTGTGGATGAATGGGATAAATACCGATCACCTATCATCTGCTCAGTTATATTTCTTACGTAAGGAATTACATAAGAACACACGACGGGGTTGTGTGATGGATACCACCGCAATGCGTTAGTGTTAGTGATCGTGTCACCACCCTGAAGTAGATTTTTTTTTCCTATTACAGCATGTCCCAAACTGTTTTGTTCCCCTTATACTACAGCAATTTCACATCCATTACAATTTTTCATGTAGATTTTTTTTAATACCTTTATCCATTTATAGTTACATTTAATGTTGTCAAACGTCCACAAAACAAGTTAGTTCCTGTTCTCACTTACGTTATAGCAGCTATAAACAGTTGTTCCCTCACTAACCTCTCATTTTTCTCTCTTGGAGTTATTAAGACAAAAAATAATAATAAATCACAGCTTGTCACGTCGTGTCATGTTAGATGGTCTGCACTAATATAGAACCTTTTCACGTTAGTGGTTCAACAAAGCACTTTACACTGTTTCTCATTCACTGACCAGTGGTAGCAGAGCTGCCGTGCAAGGCACTAGCTTGCCATTGGGAGCAACTTTGGGGTCAGTGTCTTGCCCAAGGACACTTCAACATGTGGAGGCACGTGGGTTGGGGATTGAACCGCCATCCCTGCAATTAGTGGACAATCCACCCTACCACCTGATCCACAGCCGCCCCTGCTAACCAGAAAGCATGAACCAGAAAGTATAAAGTCATCTGTCATGAAGACTTTCCCATGGAGGAAAACCGTTAAGCACTGACACTGGAGACTCCTTCCTTTAATGTGAAAGAACCACATAACTATATCAATGATTATGTGTTTTTTGTTGTTGTTTCGTTTGCATTTATTGCTAGTGTTAATGTATATGGAGCGTCCATCATAAAAGCCCTCGTGAATGAGCTGTTACTATGGAAATGATAACGTATGAGAACCAGTGCGTTGACATAAACATGTGATCTGAAATTCATCAGCAGCTTCTGACCAATCAGAATCGAAAAATTCAACAGCGCTGCTAAAGTACAATCTGTTTTTTTTATTAATTACCATCTGCAGCCACTTACTGTTACAAAGACGTGACTAAATTCAATTATGTCTCATATTTTCAAGTCACATACCTGAATTAACATTATCACTGTTAATTAATTCCTAAAACAGCTGTTTCAGCCGAGATACAGAGTGAAAAAAAAACCCCCCAAAAAAACGATCTCGGTTCCCAGAGAGCAGCCGAGAGAGAGAAAGAATGTTCCTGCCTTTCGTGGGAAGGGGAGGAGAGTGAGAAAAGTTCAAGCTTTCAGAGTCCTCGCAAACATGTAAGAACTCTGCAAAGAATTTCTGGACCTCCTTTGGGTCACATTTGCACATTAGTGTGTAATGATTTGGCTTTGCCGTGCTTTGGTCCGTAGCTTTAATGGTAATTAATTGAGTCCTAACACGGCTATGTGGCAATTACACCATTTCTGTGGAGAATTGAGTGTGGCGTGTCAGCGTGCGGCGCATTAATAGCCACAACCTTCATCTGAACAAAGAGCAGAATTTAAGACGCCTTCTCCTCATTAGTAAGAAATATGTCACGTTTCCCAACCCACCCACCCCCCTTCTTTATTCATCCTTCCCTTTTTAACTTTTTCAGTCTGAACGACAACAAAAACAAGCAAAAAAGAAAGATTTTTTTTTTTTTTTTTTAAAGAGCGCTTTCTTTCGCTCAAGTGGTCCACTGGTGGAACAAACTCCAAAGCCATTTGTTTTAGGGCTTAAAAGAAGTGTCCATTCAATATTATTCTTTATTTTAGCAAGGAGGGAAAAGGACTGGAAACTTTAAAGGCTGTTTTTATGCTAATACCAGGCTTAATTGGCATTAGAAAAAAAAAATTGCTGTAGCACGCTGAGGAGCTGCAAGATTAGCCGGGAGAGAAAGACGGAGATAAAGCCTTCAAAAGGCCCATTTCGGTGGAATTATGCCTTTCCTTTGAACATCTTCCAAGATTTAAATACATTAAAAGCCTGTTGGCATACATGTAAATTAACCAGCGCAGAAGCGTTCCAGCGAATTCCCAGTGAAAAAAAAAAAAACCCGGCAAGGGTGAAAGGACAAATGAGACGCCGTCGGCTCGCTGAAAGAGCATGGGCAACGATCCCGTCATCGCCTGGAAGCCACCTACACTCATTCTCGCTCTCCTCTCTTCCCTGTCTCTGTCAATTGCACTTTCTCTCTCTTTCTCTTCTTCTCTCTTTCTCTCTCACGCCGTATGTCTCAGGGCCAAGTGGCTTAGCAGATGAAAAGGTACAGAGCAATGAGCTGCTTCCATAGAAACAGATCCATCTGTGCCTAGAGCTCAGCAACGGGGAGTATCACACACACTCACACACACTCACACACACACACACACACAAGCGAATGTCGCACACACACGGTGGTATGGTAAAGGGTATCTCTGTCTCACACACACACACACATACACAGAGAACACAAGCGTAGGCATTGAGGCTATCATTGACACACACACAAAAGCCCATTTAACACCACTTAGAGAAAAGAGCTGAGGGATCCCACCATCCTCGACCCCTTTAGCAGATCCAGCTGTGAGGGGTCAGAACACACACACACACACACACACACACACACACACACCTTATCGCTCAAACAGTTTAACAGTTACCATGGCTTGCTTACACGACAATGCAGTTTCAATGTTGTCTTATTTCATGTGCCACATTTTTACTGAATGAATCAGCTGAATGAATCACTAGAATTGGGAATTGGTGTGTAGTAACAAACAGGACCTACTTTTGCTTATTTTTTGACTTGCTGCATATATAAGAATACCTCATTCATTCATTCATTCATTCATTCATCTTCAGTAAGCGCTTTATCCTGGTCAGGGTCACGGTGGATTAGGATTCAATCAACAAAATGAATCTTCAGATGTGTGAGTCAACTCCCAGTGTCCAAGTGACTCACCTAAATGATTCGATTCAAAGATTCGACTCATTTGTGAATGACACATAACAACTTCTAACCAGAATCAGAGAGCCATCTGCTATTTTAATGTATTATATCTTTGTTATACACTGACAAATTATATTAGCATCTAAGCTAACTAGCTAACTAACTAGCCACTACTTAAAACTTAGCAAAGACATGCTGTGTTAGAAGATTCATATTAGCATCGTTAATATTGAGTGAATCTTAAACATTCTTTTATGTTTTTATTGTTTCATGGCATTAAAATCCTCTGAAAATTTCTGTCAGGTTAGCATGGGTTAGCTTGGGTTAGCTAGCTACCTAGTGTTAGCCCCCACTGACTGACTGAAGTGTGTTGTGAACAAACATTAAAGCTTAGTCTCTACATTTACTCTGTTGTGATCATCAGAAGTCATACAAAAATGCACATTTCTTCACTCAGGGAAATTTTACTAAATGAAGTAGCGGCTAGCTGTAAGTGCTACCCTGTTGAGATAGGCTAGTTAATGTTAGCATGGTTATGACAAATGTTTTAAGCGAGACATTGATTAATTATTGTGACCTTCATACAATTGCGGTCATAGGATTTGGGAAACTAGATTCAGAATATTCCGAGACATAGTTTCATCAGGAAGTTCATGATGAAAACCGAGAGAAAGAGAGTCGAGGAGTGATATATAGATGTGTCAGAGATCATACATAACTGAAATGCTCTTTGCCCTCTTTAAACACAGATTTCTTTTAGGCAGTCCGTGCAAATGCGGGTTAGCACTTCAGGCCATGACCTAGGGAAAGGGAGAGAGCACACACACACGCACACACACACGCACACACACACAAAGAAAACAACCCAACTACTTAGCATTTTAAATATTCCCTTGCTTTGGCAAAGATCAATCATCCAATAAATGTATTTTCTTCATTTATAAATAGTAAGTGAGGAATAATTTTATATATGAATATTGTATAAGTCCCTTTATCTAAAATGTACAGAAAGAAATGTAAATAAATAACAATAAATGAATTAATTCATAAAACAACCACGGTTCTGTATGTCCTTGTACATGCTTAATTTTCTTAACATTATGTACACATTGCATGCAGTATAATGTATGTGTAACGTATGCCGACCTGATCTCTTAGAAAAATCATTTAAACGAGTGAGGGTGATGATGTGGTCTTTTCATTTGCTTGCTTATGAATAAAGAAAAGCTACAAATGCCCCCTCAACTCCACCCACGTTCCTAAATTTTATACGACTTGACTTAATTCGTGCAAATTTGTTTTCTTTACAAATTTGAGGATTTTTATGACAAAAAGTTGTGTGTAATTAATATAATGTAGGATTTTCCTGCCTATTAAACTGTATCCATTCATCCATCCATCCATTTTCTATACCGCTTATCCTACTGGGTCTCTGGGAACCTGGAGCCTATCTATCTATATAGATATAAACAAGAATTTACAAAATTGTTTTGAAGTAATTTGAAGCGCCTATTAAGCATAACTAACAATCCTGAAATCAGACAGCGCTACCTAATGCTATCAATTCAAATCAGCCTCCATAGTGAGCATAATCACAGAAAGATAGATGGTGAAAACAATTGAGACAACTGAGTCTTCAACTGACGAATGGATTTTAAAAAAAATTCAATCACCTCAGGCCAAATCTTATCCAATCTGTTTGAGGTGTCCAGATGTGTTCATATTTCTACCATGGGAAAGTCATCGATATGTAAGACATCATGCTTTCTGCGTTCTTTCTGCGTTTCTCAACATTCTACAATGTTAAATGTAACTATTAATGGATAAAAAGCACAACATATTGCTATTAACGAATTAAACAGAGCAACTGTTGGAAAAGTGCTGTGGTATAAGAGGAATAAATCAGTTTGGGACGTCCAGTTATTGGAGAGAAAAAAAAAAATCAAGGTGGTAATAGTACTTCCAGCCCAATGGTTGATTATTTTCCAATAAGAGCATGTTTTATTTCTTAGGTATTGAAGATCATTTTCATATGTTTCCATAATACATCACTCCTTTCCTAATTTTGTGAATACAAATGATGTCTAATAATAATAATAATCATCATCATCATCATTTTTTTCCAGTAGTCAATGCGAAAATCAATTTGACTTTTATACCTAAAAACACACCAACGCACTCTGGCTCCAATTCCTCACTAACAGATCCAAAAACGTTCCAGTCTGAAAGCTTAAGAAAACACCGTTCGTTTTTAACGCTGACATCATGACTGAACCCATGACATGTGACCTCGACAAGCAGTTAAAGCTCAGAGGTATTTACTTCATTTCAAATCTGCCTACATTCCTTTCGTTAACTCTCCACAATCACACGTAGATGTTCCTTTCAGCAGGATAACATCAACCAGGTCATTACACGACAGAAAAGAGGGGGAAAAAAACATTCCTGGAGTGATTCCAGCATTACTAGTGCTGTATACACTATTAGCCTTTCACATGTAGGAACTATGTACATACACACAATATTCAGTGTTTTTGTGTTTCAATCATTGTATATGTGTGTGTGTGTGTGTGTGTTGTTTTTTTTTAATTGGCTTTTACCGTTTTCTTGCTGAGATCCTGAACAACTCCTGGCCTGAGGTGTTTCTCCTGATATAACATGATGATATAAATTTACACTGAAAAAGTAAAGAGAAATCGATGAAATTTTATTGATTCTTGAATATTATGGGTTCATTTCTTATCATAGCATATCCTGGAATGTTTTATTCCCCCAGTGATGAAATGTTTTTATTCATTATATACTTTTTTTATCCGTTTATGGTTAAGATTACATTTACATTTACATTTATTCACTTAGCAGATAAGATTAATGCTGTGGAACATTTGCATAACAAGTTCGTTTCCTGATCTTATCTACGCACTGTACGCAGCTATAAACAATTGTTACCTCAACAGTCTGTCACTTTTCTCTCTTAAAGCTCATTTAAGAAAGCTTCTATTAAAAAAAAAAAAAAAAATGCAGCTTGACACGTTACCAAGAAAACAGAAACCGCAAACCTTGAAATGAAAAATGTAAGTACAATGTAAACACGTGTAAACTGGGGGGTGGGGGGGTGGGGGGGGTTCGATTTAATTGTGATTTTTTTTTAAAGTGCCAACAAAACGGTCGTATCGCATTTACAACACTTACAAGTAACTAAAGTTTCAATTATGTTATAATTTCGTGTTTCCACCAATGAGTGGGAAATTGGTGTATATTGTGTATAATTTATCATGACGCCCATACTGCATGATAACACTTCCTGTGCCCAGTTTTGTGTTTTCCTCAAAACCATGTTTCCCAAAGTGTCCAGTTCCTGTTTTGTTTTGTTTTTTAGCTCATAGTATTAACTATTTTTTGTATTTTTTTTTGTTGCTTACTCTCGCCTGTTGTCCTGGTTCCTGCGTATATTTGTGCCTCTGCTAAAACAGTTAGCAAAGACCGTGGTTGTGTAACAACGTGGTTGAGTTTTGTTTGGTACAAAAATATCCTCCTGGGTACCGAAATGTCCGAATTTTTCTTTCACTCGGTTTATGTAAAGAACAAAATAGCCTACACACATGAATGTTGTTTGTCCTAAAAGTGCACGTTAGTAGTTCTGATATATACTACGCCCATTACATTTGCAGGTTATGCTTCAGTTACTCGACTTAAGACATAGTATCTAATAATTAACAGTGGTACGTCTGGATGTGGCTTGGAGTTTACGTATTATACTTAATATTTGTTCTTAGTACTTGTACTTATTTAAATTCTACAAATAAAAATGCCACAATCAGTCATGTAATTGACCTCAAAATACAATGAATACAAAAAGCATACACTGTATTACAGTTCAAATACAAGTTCAGGTTAACTTTTTAAGTTAAAGTTAATTCTGGAGGTATTTTATCAAAAATATCATACAAACACTTACTTCAATTAACAAAAGACAGAGACAAATTTCAAGAACAATGTGCAAGCCCTATGCGTACTTGTTTCCATATTAAATTCATACGTAAGGAAGAAGACATTTCAGGACATGCTATCAGAAAATAATCAACTTCAGGGTGAGAACAATAACTAATAAGTTCCCCCACGCCTTCGCTGATTATTTAGCTATAAAAGCATGTCCACGAAGTGCTTTATTTCGCAGTTAGCCAACAGTAACAATGTCTTTTAATAAACAATGTATCGTGCTTTTCGTCATTCATTCAGAGTTACGAATTTCATGTTGTGGAATGTCCAAGTAAAGAGAAGTTAGTTCCCGTTATCACTTACATCATAGCAGCTATATCGTCTATAATCTCTCCAGCTGAAGTTACTAAGACAAAACACACAGCTTGTCACGTTACTAAGAACGTCAAACCCTTCTGTCCTGAAGGCTTTCCGATTTCCGAGAAACGATCGTGTATTAGAACGAGTGCGATATTACAAACCTGCAGAACTACTGCCCGAGCTGATGTTATAGAAAATCAATCAACACCTTCTGACCAATCAGAATTGAGAACTCAACAAGCACTGCGCTATATACGCTATTGATATAATACACAGTCTATTGTATTGCATTTAAATACAAAAATAGTACATGCTTTGACAAAGACACACTTTTTTTGAAAATGAAGGACGTAGAGTATAATGAAATATAGATTAAGCAGGCAAAACATGGCATACTTCAAATAAATCCATTTTAAGCATTCTGTATATAATTTATGATGATGATGATGATGATGATTATAAAAGGGCTGTATAGCTGTGTGAAAACATCACAACGGGTATCATTACTCCGGGGCCGTGTTGTATTTGTCGAACACTTCGACTCCCTGTTGAGACTTCAAGTTCTCTCTCTTCACTTCCAGATCATCCCCCCCCCCTCTCTCTTTTCTTTCTCTCTCTCTCTGTGTGTCTCTCTCTGTGTGTGTCTCTCTCTCTCTCTCTGTCTCTCTCGCTCTCTCTCTGTCTCTCTCTCACTCTCTCTCTCACTCTGTGTATGTCTCTCTCTCTCTCTCTCTCTCTCTCTGTGTGTGTGTGTGTGTTTCTCTCTCTCTCTCTCTCTCTCTGTCTCTTTCTCTCACTCTCTCTCTCTGTCTCTCTCTCTGTCTCTCTCTCACTCTCTCTCACTCTGTGTATGTCTCTCTCTCACTCTCTCTCACTCTGTGTATGTCTCTCTCTCTCTCTCTCTCTCTCTCTCTCTCTCTCCGAAGTAGATTTGTTTCTTCAGACGAACACTGATGTGAAAAACACCGATTCTTCAAGAAGCTGAAGGACTTCATTTAAAGTTAAGAAGATTTAGATCAAAAGGTTAGTGGAGAGATGAAGAAGGGGGAGAGGGGGGACGACACATTCAAAGGAGTACTCGTGGAATGTAAAATCCATGACCCTCACGGCGCTGAAAAGCCGGATGGGTGTGCTTTTTTTTTCTTCTTCTTCTTCTTCTTCTTCTTCTTTTTTTTTTTTCTTTTTTTGGCCATGGCAAGGCACGGATGCTTTCTTCCAAGCTTCTGGGAGATGAAGGGGTAAGGTTGCAGCGTTTTTTTAGAGCGGTTTTGCTTCTGCTTTGCTTCACGATACACTCGAGCCTGAAAAACACAACGTTTACTATCGTGCAGGATTTTGGCCTTGCTTTCTTCTGTGCAACAGGCCTTGGACGTGAGTGATGCATTGTGGGGGAAACCGTGCAATGTTAATTACTCCGGGTTTGCAGTGAAAGCCACAAAGTGCTCCCAGAGCCCTTTATAGGAATGTTGCAATTTAGAGTTGCATTTGGGAAATTTGCACATTCATTGCAATTAAAGATTCCTAATGAACTGTTTATATGCATCCGAAACTGGATGGTAAACTTTGTAGACAATTACAGTTGAGGTCATAAGTTTACATACGCCTTGCAGAATCTACCAAATGTTCATTATTATTATTTTTTTTCAAATAAGAGGCCTTGCATTTTGTTGTTTATTTAGTTCTGCCCTGAATAAACAATTTAACATAACAGATGTTTACATATAGTTCACAAGAAACAATAGTAACTGAATTATGAACCAGTTAGCTGGTTCGTTACCTGGATGATCGACGACGTGATGTGTTTATGCTCTGTGAGAGTTCTTCATGAGTCCATTGTTCGTCCTGAGCAGTTAAACCGCCCACTGTTCTTCAGAAAAATCCTCCAGGTCCTGCACATTCTTTACTTTTCCAGCATCTTTTGAACAGGATGATTAGTGTAAATCTGGGGAAACTGTAAATATCATTATCATATAAATGTCGATATCTTACGTAGCTTCTGAAGGGCAGAACTAGTCATTGATCATCCAGGTAAGGACACACAGTATTAATAATCGAGTAAACATCTGTAAACATCTGTTATGTGAAATAGCTTATTCTGGGCAGAACGAAATAAAAACAAAAGTGCCATTTTGATGATCCTCTTATTTATAACCCCGATTCCGAAAAAAAACCTTGGGACAGTATGGAAAATGCTAATAAAAACAAATAGGAGTGAGGTTTTAGCTAATCAACTGCATAGTTTTTTGAAGGTAAACGTTTATTACGAAATTGACGCATGCAACACGTTCCAAAAAAGTTGGGACGGGGCAATTGAGGACTAATCGCGATGTGACAAGTTGAAATAAGAAGGTGATGTGAAACACTGTTTTTTAATTCGTTTTAAATGATTTCCTTCTCAATAAAAGATCGTCCAAGTGAGATTATAGAACAGAAGAGTTTGTGAAAGCAGTAAATTTGCTCAGCACTTCGTATTTGCCTGATATTAAAGGGATGGTTCTGTCATCACTTACTCACCCTCATATTGTTCCAAAACTGTGTGACGGACCTTCTTCTGTGGGACATAAGAGAAGATATTTTGAGGAATGTCTCAGGGTTTTTTTTTTTTTGGGGGGGGGGGGGGGGGGGATGTGGTTTGTCCATACAATGGAAGTCAATGGGCACCGAAACTCTTTGGTTACCAACATTCTTCATAATATCTTCTTTTGTGTTCTGCAGATGAAAGAAAAAAGCATACATGTTTGGAACGACATGAGAGTAAATGCTGAGAGAATTTTCATTTTTGAGTGAACTACCCCTTTAAGGTGTATGGACGCTCTGGTTGTTGAAAATAACATAGAATGCACACATTATCCATCGGTAAAACAGATATACTGTATAATTATATTTATACAATGTAAACAATATTGTTTTGGAACAAAACAAGAAATAATGGTTGCGTTAACATTTTTTACTCCTATTTTGTTGTTGTTGTTGTTGTTGTTGTTGTTTTTGCATCCTTGCTACATTCCTGGCGAAAAATAATCTTCCTGAGGTCCTGCATCTGCCTGTCCATCCCACCTCCCATCCAACCTCACAATTATATTAAATACATTATTTAATACAATGCTTTATTTTTAGCAGGGCTTCCAAACCACATCTTTAGTGTCTGGAAAAACTGGAATCACACCCATTTACTTTACCAAAAGATCCTGCAGCTAGGCACCTCAGGAGGTGTTAGCAGGTGGCTAACGGCCTAGCTGACTGTAGCCATGTTGATTTGCTTGAAACGACACAGCTGTGTAAATGACAGCTATGTTAATTAGCCAGAACGGAGCCTTTCTGCTAAACCGTCACCACCATAGACTCGTATCTGTTTCACCTCGCTGCATTCGCAAAGTGTGTTGTCGACTGCTTTTAAATCTTACAGCTTAGCAACAAGCAATAAAATAGAGAGTTTATACGTGTATGTATACGTGCAGGTCAAACAGCCAAAATGGCTTTCATAAGACTTACATGAAAAGTTATGAAGGGCCTTTTAGGAAATCCACCTGTCATTCGTACCTATTACAATTCCTATGTGATCATTTATTCCAACTAGTGACAGGTGTTTTAATTGAAAAGTGCCTTTCTTATACTCCAAGGACACCAAAGGAGAAATGTAACATTAAAAAAAAAAGTAATAATTAATGTAGTATAAAGAACGTTTAGCTGAACAGAACGAATGCCAGATTGAAATAATCAAACTGAAGGAAAAGTCGAAAGCAGCTGTAAAATTACAGGTGGAAGCAACAGCATCTGTTAAAATAATAATAATAATAATAAATAAAAATACAGGAAAATGTCTGGGAGAAAACTTCAAAGAAGAATTCAGTTTTATTTTAAAAATGCGCTACAAACCGGGAATAAAAATTATTCTTCTTATAGATTTTTAAATTATAGGGAAAACTTTACATCAAAAACGGTGACTGTGCATTGCGTATGTGTACGTCTCTAAATAGATTTGTGTGTGTGTGTGTGTGTGTGTGTGTGTGTGTGTGTATTATCAGAGGTGCTAAAGTGCCGTATGATCAGGCAGCAGGTCCCTCAGATCTGCTTGATGTTCCACAGGAGCCAAACAGATTACAGTACAGTGGCCTTTGAGCTCGCTATGACACTGACACTGACACACACACACACACACACACACACACACACACACACACACACACACATAAATATGACCTAAAGCATCTTCAGATTTTCACCCAAGTCCTAAAAGTAGACAAAGAGAACTGTTCTCACTGCCACTCACAGATGTGTAATATTAGATCATTTTACTCAGTAAATAAATGATAAAGTATCATATTTTTGTCTCATTTGTTTAATCGGGTTCTCTTTTATCTACTTTTAGGACTTGTGTGAAAATCTGATGATGTTTTAGTTCATATTTATGCAGAATTATTGAAAAAAGGGGTTCACAAGCTTTCAAGCACCACTGTATACTGCAGCGTGGCATCATCCGGCTCATATCGTCGTCATCAAACGCCAACGTGGCTAAAAACCACAGAGCAGAGATCAACTAAAGCCGCAATCTTAACTCTAACCTTCAAATCTTTACTTTTGGAAAACTGTAAGAATTTACAAGTTTGCCGAAATGATACGAACTGTTAGTTATGGTCGATAAGCTCCGGGAGCTATTGAGAAACCTGTAAAAATAAAATAAACCTACAGCAGTGTCGGTCGTGTCGAGACAGCGTTCACGGAACTGTGTGATTTCGTTTTGTTTTTTTTTTTAATCTCATCGTGTATTTTTGTTTTTAACGTGTGAAAATAATCCCAATGTGAATCTGCCTTTAAAACCTTACCGTCCTTGATGTTTAAGCATGTGCATTGGCAGAAATTCACATTTTTGTTCATGCTTGGTGTGGTCACCGGCTCATACACGCAGAGTTACGATACACACATCTACGTGGTTTTACAAAAACACACACACACACACATTTTGAGACGAACCCCAGCTGCTCTCACATTGTGCCCATCTGGACAGAGCGGCTTTGCCAAAACTCGAGCGGCACAAACGATCACTGATCTGCCCCTTGATGTCATTGTTTAAAGCCTAAAGCAGAAAAAAGGGATGAGAAGGAAAGCAGAGATTTTAGCAAGGAGGATATAAAGGTTTAGCAGCGGGGTCGCTTTAAGGAATGACCGAGAAAATTTCAAAATGGTGGTTTATTTGCCTGAAAACAAAGGCGGTATAGTTTGGGGGTTTTTTCCCCTGATCTAAGTCGTTGATTGGTGATTGTCCATCCATCCATCCATCTTCTATACCGCTAGGGAACCTGTGGGAAGCCTATCCCAGGGAGTATCGGGCACGAGGCGGGGTACACCCTGGACAGGGTGCCAATCCATCGCAGGGCACAATCACATACACACTCACACACCCATTCATACACTACGGACACTTTACCATGCATGTCTTTGGACTGGGGGAGGAAACCGGAGTACCCAGAGGAAACCCCCACAGCACGGGGAGAACATGCAAACGCCGCACACACAGGGCCACGGTGGGAATCGAACCCCAGACCCTGGAGGTGTGGGTTCGACTCGCGGGTTCTCAAGGATGAGCATTGGAAGGATGGGTCTTAGCAAGTCGAATGTCTTGAAAATAAGTGAATTTATCTAATATTTCTCATTAGGTGTCGTATTCAGAGTTTTTGGACTTTGTTTATGTGGAGAAATCTGTGCATATTGCTGCATGAATAGTCCTAAATGTAATGATCGCATTAATCACTGCGAATTTGGTTTATTTTAGCAACAAGGCTTCCAGGTCCTGACTGACATGACAGAAAAGAGTTCGCCCTGTCCTCTGGAGACCGAGTTCAGATCACAACGATGACGCAGCCATCCTTGGTGCAGAGCCTGTCTGTCAGCTGTCAATCACAGTGACACTAGCCAATCATGGGCTTCTGTGAGCTCACCCTTTTCATTTGGTAGAAAATGGGGATGGGGGGTGGGGTGGGGGGGATACATTACATTTTTTTTTTTTAAATTACACTATTTGGCAGCTAATAAAAAAAAAAAGCACTTGATCCAGCGCATACAGTGGTGCTTGAAAGTTTGTGAACCCTTTAGAATTTTCTATATTCCTGCATAAATATGACCTCAAACATCATCAGATTTTCACACACGTCCTAAAAGTAGACGAAAAGAGCCCAATTAAACAAATGAAAGAGAAATATTATACTTGGTCATTTATTTATTGAGGGAAATGATCCAATATTACACATCTGTGAGTGGCAAAAGTATATGAACCTTTGCTTTCAGTATCTGGTGTGACCTCCTTGTGCAGCAATAACCGCAACTAAACATTTCCGGTAACCGTTGTTCGGTCCTGCACATTGGCTTGGAGGAGTTTTAGCCCGTTCCTGAGTACCCATTCCGGGTCTCCTTGTAGAACCGGACCCGGACACGGTGCACTGTTTACCGCAGAGGAAGAGGAACGCTGTACAGTACATAAACTGAGTCACATAGAACAATGTTTGTAACAAAGTGAACACCAGTGTTACTCTTCTGCCAAGCCATTAATAGCTTAATGCTGGACTGATATTCTGATGTGAACGTCGCACATCAAAAGCTGTGTTCTATTTGTGTTTTAATTGGCTTTGTCTCTTTTCCACACGTCCTGTTATTTGTCCACATTTCTTTCCGCAGCTGTAATTGAGGCCTAAGTCACAACAGGTGTCCTGAACGCTCAGACAGAGCAGTGCTGTCTCGGGCCTTGCCCACAGGATGTCCATATATAAATAAATACACAGAGACACCACACACACCAGCACGCAGCGGAGACAGGAAGACCAGAGACAAAGAATAAACCCAAAGAAAGATGAAAAGCGTGACAGTAATAACAGACAGGGAATGAGAGAGATGGCTACTGCTGCCGAGGCCAGAGTCAGCGCGCGACTCCGCCAGAGCCGCATGACTGAGCGCTGAATTATATGTGTACGAGTACGTCAGTGTGAGGATGACATTTACCCAGACTCTCTGAAGTCTGGCCTCTCCGGCCCGTCGCTCTCCGCTCGCCGTGCCTGCAGGGCCTGGAGCACAATGATGTTCTTTTCCTTAAAGTGACATCAAAGACGGCAGGGAGAAAAAAAAAATGCAACGCGACCGGGATCTTCTATGAAGCCTAAAACACTACCGTGGCATCTGTATGTCCCCAAAGTGCTGACCAGAGCCTGCAGCCTGCCTGTCGTTTCAGCCGTAATTCCTAATCATTATGCAACCGTTGCTTTCTATAAGAGCGAATCAGAAACACAGTTCTCTGTAAAGCAATGCAAAGTCTTTTAAAAAATCTGACTTGAGAGAGTTTGATCTTGTATGACAAAAACACAAAGGGAATTCCAGATTAAAGCATTACAGATGTAAACAGCTTCTCTGGCAGAGAGAGAGAGAGAGAGAGAGAAAGCGAGAGAGAGACAGAGAGAGAGACAGAGAGAGAGAGACTGGTAGACAGGCAGGAACCAGAGAATGTTACTCAATTAAAGCTAAACACTATCTGACAAGAAGATGAACAAATCCTTCATACTTGAGGACTGAAACGAAACATTGAGAGATAATAAAAGTTCCATCACCGTGTACAGTAACAAATATTAAACAAAAACAAAAAAAAAACACCGAAATATTTTGAGTACATTTGGAGTGCATTCATTATATAGTGCAAAAATTAATAATAAGATTACGAATAATTATTTATGGAGCACTTTTCATACACGTGGTAAGTCAAATCAAGTAGTAAAAATGAAATGATAACAACTAAAAGGTGAAGTACAAACAAATAGAACGCGATGCTAACAACGTGGACGGAGAAGCGTCCGCAACCCACAAGGCTAGTCCTTCTTGCTACCAATTACTTTGCCTGAAATACCCTTAAAATATACTTCAAACAGGAAGGAAGGAAGCTAATGAAGGAAAACACATTTTAAACAATCGACCTTGCTGTGACCTTGACTCTGTTCAGATCGATTCCAAAAAATCGAATAAATTTCCCCGCTGGTTACGATGATGATTCCACATGAATCCTACAAAGCACTCGTTCTTGAGGTAATCATGCTAACGGAGCATTTCAAATGAAGGAATGTACAGACTACACCAAAACATAACACCTCCACCACCTAGAATAAAAATAAGAATTTACGAATTAAAAACAAAAGAATGGAATCAAATAAAATTATAGATAACAAACCAAGGAAGTACTTTCAAATAAATGCCACATTAAATTAGACTGCATTTTTAAATTCCTGTTAAAAGCATATAGGGTCCTTTGTATGGATCTCTTTATATGTAAAAACCACCTTGAATATAGGCAAATCCCACCAATTTCTACACAATAGTAATTGAAATGAAAAGTAATTCAATTTGCTTAAAGCAGAAGTACTTGTGTAGTGACTCGACGTCATCATCACTGTCTTGCAGGTAGCATATGTGATCTACTAGGACTAGTATTAGTATGCTTCTGCCACTAAGTGTACCACAATAGGCCATGGGGCTTTAATCAACACCACCACTGCCAAATCCAAGAGCAGGATTAGCCGAGACTGATTCAAGACCGAGTCCTAACAAGTCAAGATCAAGTCCAAATGAAAGAGAGTCAAGATTGAGACTAAAAACCATCAAATCCATTTTGAGGCTAAACCAGTCATTCACTGCACCAATGATTAGGCTGGGGTTTTTTTGTTTTTTTTTAGAAGAAGGAATTACTTCTAGTCAAACTTTGTGAACGTGAACTCCAATGCCCAAGACTGGATTCTAAAGGCCAGTTCATACTGTACTTGATGCATGAGTTTGCGTATAAGTGTGTGCATTTGTTCACTCACTCGTCGCATATATTACTGTACATACGTCTGGACGATGAAACATGATGTCCACTAGATGGCGCATCAGAGCCAAAACATCCCTGTTGGAAACATCAGGTTTCCAAGTTGAACTATTACTGTGAAATATTTAACAATTGAATGTACCGCAATGGTAAATACACAGATTTGGTGAGTATGGAGCATATCCCAGGGGACTCTGGGCACAAGACAGGGGGTACCGACTCATTGCAGGGCACAATCACACACAGTACGGACCATTTGGAAATGCCCCTCAGCCTACAACGTATGTCTTTAGACTGGGGAGGAAACCGGAGTACCCAGAAGAACCCTCGGAAGAACGAGGAGAACATGCAAGCTTCACGTCCGCAGGGCAGAGGCGGGAATCGAACCCAAAACCCTGGAGGTGCGTGGCAAACGTGCTAACCACTAATCCAAAAGAATTTACTAATCTAGAAAATCCAGAAGACTTTGTCCTTTCTCATGATCGCAGAGAGATCACATTGGTAATATTATGCGAGGTGGATCAGGTGTTCTGGCTGTCAGGAAAAACGTTCGCCTCTTCAGGTCAGAGACTGGACTCGAGAACCACTAACTCCGACCAAGGCCGTGTTTAACCCGAGGGTCCTTAGGCCTATGTTTTCATGCAAAATTTCCTCTTTTTCTTCACCTCTTATGCGTTCCTTCCTCTTTCATCTTGGTCCTTGGTCTCTCCCCTCTCTTGCTTTGTTCCTAAGAATCCGGCTTGAAAGTACGAGCTCCATTAAAAGTGGAATTTCACTCCAATTTGTCTTCAAAGAAAGTGGAGCTGATTACAGAGGTACCGTCTTCTCTTTCGCCATTAGATCAGCTGAGAAAGACCTGTTAGTCATGCCTGCTTATCTGGCAATGTTATAAACGCAGGATTAACAGATCAAAGGCCTGAGCGGGGTTAGTGTTATAGAAAATGTAAGCCCTTCATAGGGGATCTTTAGTCTGTGGCTTTAACTTGCACTGAATACTGATATCGGCAAAATGCTTACAATTCATATCAGTGCCACTGAAATGTACATCAACTAACCTAGCCACGCACCCTGTGCTCTGGATGTGACATCAATCATGCTACTCACGTGGCTTCTCTTCACTCTGTCATTAGGTTGCCAGATATTCACCACCAAGGTCAAAATACATTAATAAAGCTTTAAATAAATCTGCAACAAAAGCTTACTGGGGACCATGGAATATTTTAAAAGTAGCCTGCATGCTGTGATGTTATAATAATAACATACAATATTCCAATGGCAAGTGTGTGTGTGTGTGTGTAGTTTTTTGGGGGGCTTTTTTTGGCATAAAACTACTTGAAGTTACGAAACTGCAATAGTTTTGCACGGTCTTTCGCAGTGATGTTTGTTGGCATGAGACTTTTAGTTGTACTCATGTTCGACACGCATGAATCAAAGACGGCTTTGGCTGAATGCTTGTTGTGATGACATCACATGACGCATCTCGGCCTGAATCTGCGGAAATTCTGTGGTAATTTTGAAAAAGCTTGGAACATTATGTAGCTTTCTTGATTTTTAATTCATTTCTATAGTCGCAAAATCACGGAATCCTGGAGGGACCGATATTATACCAGCCCTTGACAATTTCTAACGAATGTACTCCAAAAACACAGTAAATCTGATTGTTTGCTCGCATGAAAGTAACAAATAAAAAAGTCATGACTCAATCAACACTCAAAAATCCTTTCCCGACAATGGTCAGATCTGTATACTTGTACGAATGATGTGATTCGTCTAGCATTTTACATATGAAATAATATAAATATAATATAAATGTAATATAATCTCCAATTGCACTTTAGGTAATTGCTCTCAAAGTGAGAGCAATATTAAGCTCTTGCTTTTGCTTCAAGGTCTCATTGTCTGGCTCCAATTTTTGACCTACCTCATAGATATCTCAGTCAAAGCTCAGGTGACATTCAATTCGACTGAAAAAGGCTTCACAGTGGGAGTAAATGGTGTCCTGTTTATACTCAGTCACTGATTTACATTCGGTTACATTCTTAATGTGTGTGTGTAAGTACAGTAAGAGTACTCAACAGATCAGTGCACCCCTGAAGAACACAGTAAGCACTCAGAAGCATTGAGAATTTGAGAGAGTTTTGGAAAGCTGGAAAGTCCAACACACGTGTATGTAAAAGCGGGAAGACGTTCCTGTACAGCATCCAAATCCCTGCGAGCGTAAAGCAGGGTTTTACTGCTCGGAAGTGATTGGGTTTATCTGTCAAGGGGGCAAGTGGAGGCTTGGAATCAGCTGCTCTTGGAGTGTTGATGTAATTCAAGAAGATGCATGTGAAATTCTTTCTCTCCAGTCAAATCAGGACAAGCGTTAGACAGTGTGAGAGCGTGAGCCGTCACGTCTTCGCGTGTGTGTAGGTTGTTTGTTTATATGGTGGTGTCTGTTGTCGTTATATGCTCATTTGTGCACGTACTGCACCACGTGTTCATGCTGTATAAATGTAACTCTTACAAAGCGCTGATACTGGAGACTCCTTCCATCAATGTTATGTTATATAGATGTTTCCATACAGAAAACTTCACCATATAAACAATTATACCTTTTTCTTTGTTAAACAACAACAAAACACGTTCTTTTTTTAAATCGGTTTACACGTCCTGTTACCATAGAAACGATAATTAAATCACCGAAGTGATTTGAAGATCAGAACTACTGTTTAGATTTTTATAGAAAAGTAATCATCACTTTCTGACCAATCAGATTTGAGAGTGTCACAGCGCTGTGCTGTGATGAAAGCTATTTTGTTAAGCAACGCAGTAAAATGGGATGGAATATCCATGTACCATAGACGTCACATGAGCTTAAGAGAACCACAGATCACTTTATTATTTGTCAGTTTCTGACATTCAGCAGGAGTCGGTTTCAGTGCAAGTGTCACATCTTTGCGCCAACCCATGAACGTAAAAGTCAAAGAGGAAGAGAGAGAGAGAGAGAGAGCAAGGTGGAGTGAAATGAGACCCACATGTGTTTTTAATCACCTGGGTTTTGTACCATGTCCACATCTGGATTCCTCCATGACCAGCTCCAGACCTCACATCCAGCAGGAGGGAGGAGAGCAGCAGATGTTTCTCTCTCTCTCTCTCTCTCTCTCTCTCTCTCTCTCTCTCTCTCTCTCTCTCTTTCATTCTAGCTCCTTTCTCTTTCTACAGTTTCTCACAGGAACTAGTCCTCAAAAGTACCATAGGAAAACACAGACACTTAAATATTCTTCTTTTTGACAAGTCCTCTGATTTATGTTGAAAGACGACCGTACAAACATACGACACACAAGTATACACACATCCGTGAGGATAAACACTTTTACACTTTAATACTGAGGTATTCATAACGTTACATAAAACCCACATACTGTACGTAGGCTCTTCTCGACCTCTGAGCTAAACCCTCATGAACAATTACAAAGCCTTTTTTCTCTAACTAGCATCATCTCTCCTCAAAACCGCGTTCATTCATTTTGATAGACAAGTTAAGATAACGCCGATGGAGGTGACAAGTGATTTCTGTTGACATAAGGTCGTGTTACGCCACTTTTCCAGGCTGACTTACATCAGAATCTCATAAAAAATCTTATAAGACTTTCCATCTTGGTGCACTTCTGGTCAGAATCACATAATCTCGGTCAGAAACAAATACACACGGTGTCAAGACGTTGTCATATGGTTTGTCAGGAACATCAGCCTGATGGAAAATGTTGCCAAGAAGGAAATACAGACACAAAAAGACCAACAGAATATGGACTGGTACAAATCATGACCTTTATCGATTTTAATTTCAAACCAAGTAAAGCCAAGCACAAGGCACAGTAGGAAAACGTATAGAACGGCAAGCTGTAAAAAAAAAAAAAAAAATTGGCATCCTCACATCTGAATTCATTAAAGTAAATTGTCTTACTACTTTATCATTAGACGTATGTACAGTATGTGTCGACCAAAGCAACATTTGACCTACGTACTATGGGAAACAGTATTATTGCATTCTATATAAATTAGTCTCATTGATAGATTGTCAGGTATTAAATACTAAATTGAGTTTTTGAAGTAACTGAGATAACTCGAAACTGCAAATTTGAGAATGAAGTCAAAACGTTGAGTTGAAGTTGAAAGAAAGCCATCTTGGTAATATAATGTTGTGTGTGTGTGTGTGTGTGTGTAAGAGTCTGGTGTGGCTGATAGGATTATCACATGGAAGCAGCGTCTCCTCTTGAGCTACACAGGTTATACGAGCTCCCCACTGCCATGTTATGCTGGTGACCTTTGACCCCTGTTAGCTTGAAAAATGGTCATATTTCCTTAAGCCTGTCAGCAGGAAGTCCTGGAGATCTCGTCCACACAAACATACACACACCACTAACAATTAACGATGTGGGTGGTGGAGTGTGAAATGGGTCAGTGTTAGAGAGGTATGTGACAGGACCAGCATGACATCTCACAATCAGGCAGACGGTCTAAAATAATGCGGGCCAGTGTGTTTCAGGAAATTGTCTTTTTTGGTGTTGTAGATTTATTTATTAGGGGTGTAACAGAATACGTGTACGTTACTCAGGCTGAATGTAACGGGAATGAATGAATTCCTAAATGAATTCGAATAGAGATCCGAAATACACATCCGAACAGTAGGTGAAGCCTTTGTTTGTTTGTTTGTTTGTTTGTTTGTTTGATTGAAGAAAGCTTTAAAACAGGCTTGTGCATCCTGATCACGCAGGACGAAACAAAAGAATTCGCACCAGCATGAGGGTTTTACTTTAATCTGGAGCTCAGAGAAAGACTCTCAGAAGCTTGTGTGGAGGGTTGCCAGGTTTAAGCAAAACTCCCACCCTAACTACAGCTCAAAAACTGCACAAAAGGTTCGGCAGAGGAAAAGGTGGACACATTTTCCTTCTTTAGTCTTTTTGCGCCAACAAGTTATCAGTGATGTGCCTTTCTGATTTGTACTATATATCATCAGTAAGTGGACATTATACTGTACATGGAACCTGGAAACGCAGGTCGCAAAACAATTACCATGTCATAAAGTTCATTAACATTATATGACTGGGAGATGTACTGTTGGGGTTCAACCCTATATACAGTATATGTAATTGGGGTTCAAAAAAGTTGCTTCATCACCTACAAATAATTCATATCTGATACATTTATATGCCAGGTTATTATTTTCTAAACATTTGTATACAAACCTGTACCATTTCTGTCAATTTTATGCCACAAACACGGCTAGTAAAAAGTTGTTTGAGCAATTTTTATTTTTTATTTTTTTGGTCAAACTTCAAGAAGTGGGTTCAAGTTCAATCCTCTAGATTTTGAACATCTAAGTAAGAAATAGGTCTAATTGGATTTGGAAATGTGTGTAAAGAAAACAAATCTAGATTCAACTGGCAAATGCTGATCTGGGTCACTGTAATGAAGCACTTGTAGATATATAGAAGATATATTTGTATTATATTTGATACTAAAACTGTCTAATATCAACTGTAAGACAAACCTATACTTACAGTAACTTACAGTTGTGAGTCATTCTCAGAAAATGGTGTAAAACCTGTCGCTTAGCTTATTGGTCATGACTTTTTTTTTTTTTTTCCAAGAAGACCCACATAACAAGTATCATTAAAATACACTTGGCTTTTAATAAAGCACTCACTTAGAGTCTCATTACAATCCCAGTTCATCGAGTCATGTTCAGTGATTCAAACAAGGAGCACTAATAAATTTATGATCTGGCCACCCGACTGCAGAAAGATAAATAATATCTTTAGGACTCTGACTGATATATTGGACATTTTAATCACATGTCCATGATGTCACTGTTGACAGAACCATATAATAACACATAAATTAATCTGCACTTCTCCACATGAAAGAAGCAGTGCTCTTTTTGCTTTCCGTTTTAAACATTTATTACCTTCGACCTTTAGTATGTACTGAAGCAAGGCTTTGGAACACCAAAAACACAACATTTTTGACTGCTCTTGTCATCGACTGAATAAAAAGCCTTTTCACGCCACTTGGCAGAAACGCTCAAAAACAGATGTCATTATACAGCGTTTATCTGAGATTTATGTGTGATTAAAAGCTGTAAATTGTACGATCGGTTGTACGTACTTCCCACTGTATGGTTCTAGACGTTTCTATTTAGTTAATATGCTGTTTATAAAACTGTATATACAGTATGTGAGAAGTTGCACCAAAATCTCCTTGAAAAGTATACATACTTTTTGGAGTGGTGGCTCAACGGTTAAGGCTCTGGGTTACTGATCAGAAGGCCGGGGGTTCAAGCCCCAGCGCCGCCAAGCTGCCACTGTTGGGCCCTTGAGCAACGCCCTTAACCCTCTCTGCTCCACGGGCTCCTGACCCTGCGCTCTGACCCCAACTTCCTAACAAGCAAAGAAAAGAATTTCAATCTGCTGTAATCTATATGTGAAAAATAAAGGCTTCATTCTAATAAATTTAAAAAGTTCTGTCAGCCTGCACCATACAGAGCGTCTGAAAATGTACTCAAATCTGATTGGTCAGCTTGATTAGCTTGATCGATTAGCTTTCTATAACAGCACTAGTGCAGCTGCAAATCACGAGTTTATATTAATGCGCTTGTTCTAGTACATTATCGTTTCTATAGTAACGACTAACACAGGGACTTATATGGTGCACACTCCCCGTAAATGGATTATTAAAATGTGTGTAATTCTTGATACGGTGATGTTTCTGTGAGGAGATTCGAGGCGTTTATTGTACGTAGTACGTAACATTTGGTGAAGGAGTCTCCAGTGCTAGCGTGTTGTTTGTATCAGTCACTGGTAAAGCAGTCACTTTGACACTAACGTTGGAAATCTTCAGGACAGATGAGTTTACATGTTTCTCCATAACTTGACAAGCTGTGGGGGGTTATTTTTGCCTTATTACCTGCGAGAGAGAGAAAGAAAAAGAGATGCTAATGAGGAAACGGCTGTTTATAGCTGCTATAATGTAAATGAAAACAGGAGGTAATTTGTGGAGGTTCCACAAGATTAAAAGTAATTATAAATGGAAATAATCACCTTCAGGGTGGTCATTGTAACTCCACATCATCACACCATCCTGTTATTGATTATTTTCCTTTAACAGCATGACCCAAAGTCTTTTATTTCTGAACGTAATTGTTAAACGATTCATGATTTTTACGAACGCTTATTCAGAAAGGTGTACTCTAGAAAAGTTTCAGACTTCTGTAACTTTGCGGCTCATTGACTCTTGTCTCGCTCTCTTTCTCGCTCTCTATCTCTCCCTCTCACAGTGGGGGTCCCACGAGGCAGCGTTTAATCACTGGGAACTGCACCATCAATGTGGAGGCAGACAGAAGGAGCCCACTCCAGGAGATCAGGCTGCAATCAAAGCCTTCTCCACCCCACTCTACTGTCTGCTGTTACGGACTGCTGCCATGGATCCCCATCACAAAAAAAGAGCAGCAGAAACAATTATTTATTCTTTTTGATGTGGGGTTTTGAAGTTATCCTACTCCGACACCCACCTCCTTCCCAAATTCTCTCTCTCTCGCTCTCTCTCGCTCTCTCTCTCTTATTCCTTCGCTCTTCTTTCAGCTTGTTTACACTCGGAGGAAAAAAGGTGAAGCCCGAGTACACTAGAGAACAGGAATCGTTTCGAGTTTGAGAAACACAGGCATTCCGAGTCATGCCATATCATGCTGTGGGGAATGAAAAGATTTTGTGTATATTTGACTTTGTTTAGACAGAACGTCTTGTTCTGCACCACCTTCTCCATTTATGTACTGCTAGGCAGAACAGTCTTATTGATTCTAGTGTCAATAAGAATATTGACAATGTTTAAATGGCCTAAAGTTTGTGCACACCTGACCATCACACCCATATATGGTTCTTCCTAAAACTATTGCCACAAAGTTTCCCTTCACTGGAACTAACTCACCCCAAACCTGTTCCAGCATGACGATGCCCCTGTGCACAAAGCGAGCTCCGTGAAGACATGGATTGTGACGGTTGGAGCGGAAGAACTCGAGTGTCCTGTACAGATCCCTGACCTCAACCCTACGGAACACCTTTGGGATGAACTGAAATGCCGACTGCACCCCAGGCCTCCTCGCCTAACATCAGTACCTGACTTCAGTAATGCTCTTGTCTCTGAATGTACACAAATCCCCAGAGCCACGCTCCAAAACCTAGTGGAAAGCCTTCCCTGAAGAGTGGAGCTTATTACAACAGAATAAATCTGGAACAGGACGTTCAACAAGCACATATGAGTGTTATGTCCGGGTGTCCACATACTTTTGGCCATATAGTGTATCTGATTAGTCTATGAATAACCCAAAATAGTTTAAAACCCAGGTACAAACTCTTTTACAATCGACGCTTACATTAACTTTGAGACTGCAAAGTACGTGTGAAGTTCTAAAGTAGCACGATACCTCTGATGCAAACATCAGCGTATCTTGTTATCGGTTGCAAAAGACAAGTAAATTTAGTGGCAGTGTGAATGTATTAAATCATATACATACAGCTGAGCATTTCATTTCATGCTCAAGTCAAACCCTCAAAACATCTGTTGCAACCATCAAGATTTATGTGCAACTTCAACAAAAGGCTTCAAAGCAAATTCGCCCGAGACAGTCGACATTAATCATGTTTATATCACTGGCCCAGAGCTCTGATAAAGTAAATTTGTTTAATTAAGCTTGATGCAATGCAGCATTAAAAAGTCATTTAGCAAGCCGTTTTCTCAGTTTGACGCTGACTCTCGCTTGATGTGGTGAACATTTAGTGAAATGTGGTGTGTGTTCATTCTGAGAGACAGAGTGGGCTGCCTTTTATCTCAGATCAACTTCAGCTCTTTAGCACTACTTTTAGGGCTGGACTAAATAAATTGTGATAAACCTCGGCACTTAATGACGTGAGGTGGATATCGTAATGGGAAAGTACTGACCACACTGACCTCGGTAAAGTCCCTGATGTAAAAGAATAAATGAACAATGAACAGTGTTTTCCAAATCTGTATGTAGATTAGGTTTAATTCATCATTTAAGCAAAAGGTCAAGGGTCCATAATAACCCAAAATCACATTTACTTATTACTTTATAGATATATATATATATATATATATATTGCAAATTTTTCTTTTTATCAATCTTTAATGCTTTCTTGTTACACAGAGTTTCTCAAACGTTTTTGCAGCCAGGGTCACCTTTAATTTCAAGATAAAGTCCATGGTCCCTCACAGGACAGATTTATTCGAATATCCAAATATTAAGCTCGTTATTTAAATGTGTAAAATAATATTTTGCCTATTTGTTGGAGCTATAAAACTTTTTATCCCTGACATTTCCACTGACAGAACACATTAGGTCCAAAGCTGAGGTTATTTATACTCCAAGTTGTTTTAACGTTATTGAGGTTTTAGATTGAACCCTTTCATTTCGATACAGTTTATGCGTAAAAGTAGTGGTGATGTGTCGAAATCTTCTTCAAACATACTCAAGCATTCGAGAATGATTTTTTTCTTTATCTTATTTATTAATTAACCCTGTTGGAATGAATGAGGTAGCATGAGTGGAAGCAACTTACTTCCATATGTTTCTTTAGATTTTATGCAAATTTTTATTTTATGTTTTTTTTTTGTTTTTTTGTTTTTTGTTTTTTTACATGGGAGAGACATTCTGTTTGAACTGTACTCGATCTTACTAACTCAATGACCGATTAGCACAACTGTGTGGCAGTTTCACTTGACGTTGGCGTGAAGTTGATTAGATGTATTAATAAAAAATTTAAAAACAAAATGTAAATAAATTTTACAATTGCTATGCCAATCATAGCAACTGGGCAAAGAAAAAAAAATCTCATGGCATTTGCTATTTACTTTTAAATGACTACTTTGAAGACCAATATGAAAATGTAATGAGTTTTTTTTTTTTTTTTTTTTTTTTTAAAAAAGGATGTTTTGTACATCCTCTTGTAAATTTATTTGAGTAGGAATATCTTCTAAAATAGTATTTAAGTATAATAACAAAGTGCAATTAGTTAAGTATTTTCCACCCCTTATAATTCATAACGTTGATCCTTTTGAGTCATGAGTTTTGTTATACGGTCAGGCCCATAAGTATTTGGACAGTGACACAATTTTTGTCATTTTGCCTCCGTACACCACCACAATGGGTTTGAAATGAAGCAATCGAGATGTGATTGAAGTGTAGAAGTTCGGCTTTAATTCAAGGGGTTTAACATAAAAAAAAAAACATCGAAATAAAGTGTTCCTGTCGTTTGTAGATTCAAGACATTGGCCTCGGGGAATCATGGGGTTTTAAGGTTGGCTTCCCTCCTGTGCCAGTAACTTTATCTATTTTGAAAAGGAACATGGCTTTTGGAGTGTGGTCAACATCGGTGCCAGCTGAAGTATAATTTCATGATGGATGGCTATAGGGCTATATTCTGAGATTTATGGTCTGGAACGTGAATGGTCTTTTGAATTAAGGTTGAAAATGACAGCCTAGAAAGTGAATCTTGTAGCTATGTTCAATTTCCGTTGGCTGAATTTTTAACAAAAAGGCTTATAAATGTAACAGAAATATCGCATTAACCATTTAGGAATTACAGCCATTTTTCTCAGAGTCCCTCCGTTTTCACAAGCTCAAAAGTAACTGGACAAACGAACATAGGATTATGTTGAATATTTGGATTCAGATCTTTTGCAGTCTGCCTGAAGTCTGGAGTCCTCCGTTGAGATGCTTCGCCAGGTCTTTACTGCAGCTGCATTCGGTCGCTGCTTGTTTGTGGGTCTCTCTGCCTTCAGTTTTGTCTTCAGTACGTGGTAAGCAGCTCGATTGGGTTGAGGTCATCGGATATTTAAGAACATTTAATTTCTTTGTCTCACGAAGCTCTTGGGTTGCTTTTGCGGTCTGGATCATTATCCGCCTGTAGTGTGAAGAGCCGTCTTTTCAGTTTTGCAGCATTTGACTGAATTTTGAGCAGAAAGCATAGCTCTATACACTTCAGAATTCATTCTGCTACTTCTATTAGCAGTTACCTCATGATTAGCAGCATTAGAAAGTCATTTAGAAAGCCGTTTTCTCAGTTTGATGCTGAAGCTTGCTTGATTTTATCTGCCTTTTATCTCAGATCAGCTTCAGCTATTTAGCGCCACTTTCAGGGGTTGACTAGATAAACTGTGATATTGTAATAGGAAAGCACCGACCACACTGACCTCAGCAAAGTCCCTGATATGAAAGAATAAATGAACAATGTATATGTTTTTCAATACTTATTTCCAAAGCAGCATAAATCTATATGTAGATTAGGTTTGATTAATCATTTATACGAAACTCCAATGGTCCATAATCAACTGAAATCACATTTACTTATTGCTTTGTAGCTAAAAAAGAAATGTGAAGCGCCATGCTATTATTACAGCTCTATACACTTCATCTTAAAATTCATCCTGCTACTTCTATCAGCAGTCTCGTCATCAATAAACACCAGTGACCAGGTTCCATCGGCGGCCGTACATCCCCATGCCGTAACACTTCCTCCACCAGGTTCGACAGATGATGTGGTGGGATGCTTTGTATCATGAGCGCTTCCTTTCCTTCTCCATACTCTTCTCTTCCCATCATTCTGGTACAAGTTAATCTTGGTTTCACCTGTCCAAAGATTCTTGTTCCAGAACTGGTCAGGCTTTTTCTTTTAGAGTTTTTTTTTTTTTTTAGCAAAGTCTACTCTGGCCTTTCTGTTCTTGAGTGTTACTAGAGGTTTGCATCTTGAGGCAAACCGTCTGTATTAACATTCATGAAGAATCTCTTGATTGTCGACTTTGACAAGGATACGCCTACCTCCTCCAGAGTCTTCTTCACTTGTGAAGAGCTTTTTCTTCAACTAGGAAAGAATTCTACGATCATCCACTTGGTCTTCCAGGACGTTTGATGTTGTTGAGTTCACCAGTGCGTTCCTTCTTTTTAAGAATGTACCAAATTGTTGTCTTGGCCACTCTTAAAGTTTCTTCTATCTCTCTGATAGGTCTGTTTTGTTTTTTCAGCCCTATGATGGCCTCCTTCACTTGCATCGACACCTCTTTGGACCGCATATTGAGAGTTCCCATGAACAGCTACCAAATGCAAATTCAACGCTTGGAATCAACTCCAGACCTTTTATCTACCTTGAATGAAATAACAAGAAAACAGGCCACACCTGGCCATGAAACTGCTGATCAGTCGATTGTCCAGTTACTTTTGAGCCTGTGAAAATGGAGGGACTCTGCAAAAAAAAATGGCTATAATTCCTAAACGGTTAATGCAGTATTTTTGTTAAAGCCCGTGAATTAAAGCTGAAAGTCTACACTCCGAGCACGGCTTGATTGCTTAATTTCAAATCCATTGTGGCGGTGTACGGAGCTAAAATTACGAAAATGGTGTCGCTGTACGAATATTTATGGACGTGACTGTACGTGATTATTCTAAATAAAAATTTCTGTTTCAACACCTGCAAATGAAAAATACAACTATGTGTTTTGTTCAAATTCAGCCAACAGAAACTGATAAAAGAACATAGCTACTGTCACGTAATATCAGAGAAAGAACTCTGGACTACAGTTCCCAGCAGCTACTGCACCTCACTGCATCACAGTCACATGACCACCTGCACCTGATTCACATTCATGTTAACGAGCACTTATGTGTATATTAGCCACAGTTTGCGTTGCACTCCTTGTCTTGCATTTGTCTTTCGTTACCGTTGTTTCTGTTGTTATGGTTTTGGTCTTTGTTTTATGTTTCTTCCTAGCCGTAGTGTTTTTTGCCAAAAGTTCTAAGTTCTTGTTTTGTGTTCATATTAAACGTTTCACTTATATCCTGCGCTTGCATCCGCCTCAAAATCGATAACGTGACAACTACAAGATTCATTTTCTAGACTGACATTTTTAACCTTTATTTAAAAAAAACAAAAAAACATTCAAGTTCCAGACCATAAATTTCAGAATATAGCCCTATAGCCATCCATCATGAAATTATACTTCAGCTGGCACCACATTGTTGACCACACTCCAAAAGCCATGTTCCTTTTCAAAATAAGTAAAGTTACTGGCACAGGAGGGAAGCCAACCTTAAAACCCCATGATTCCCTGAGGCCAATGTCTTGAATCTACAACGACAGAAACACTATATTTTGACAGGAGGCACACTGGCCGTGACCAACAGCGTTCCCTCAAAACCAAATGTTATCCTTGCTGGATACTTTAATAATACTCGATAGTAATATTTCTAGTGTTAAAACACATTTTCACTTAAAGATGCCTAAAAATGACACCCACATTATTTAGTTTTGTGCAAAAGAACACATCGTTTCAAGCATATGGAGTTCCAGTTAAACAAAAGATGATGACTGCTACACCGCCTCATGGAGCTTTTGGTTGATTTGGTTCCTTTGGGGTTGTTTTGGTAGACTTAATATTCAACAATGGTGATTTTTGATCTTTTAAAAAAAAAAAAAAAAAAAAACCTTTAAGCCAAAGTTTAACAGGGACGCCATCACCAAGATGAAACCATCCATCTTGTTAGACTGGCATACATTTTGGACATTGTCACTGTATCACATAAGATGCATAGTATCGATATTTTCATTCCAATTTGCACACCGAGTCTTGTTTTTAACACCATGTCACAATAATGAGCACACTGGTTTATGTGAGGGTTTTCCTAAGCAAAGTTTCCCATAGTTTGTCCCATTGCAATTTCATAATTTTTTTTTTTTTAAATAATGTCAACTAATTTGTATGAATATTACTGAGACGAAGCAGAAAAATGGCTAGCACGATGAGATTTCGCTTTGCTATGAAGAAACAGCAGGGTATACATAGACAAACTAATCATGGAGGAACACGGTACAGGTGAACACAATCAGATAGCAAACCAATAGCAGGATGATGGGTGGAGACAGGACCAAAATAGAAAGCGAAACATAAACAGATGTTCACTTTCGCCATGGAACTGCGACTTACTTGAAGGAATTTGTGACAAAATGTATAAACATTTTTTTTTTTAATGATTATATGTTTAATAAACTCTTTACCAAATCTATTTCAAAATCTGTAAGTTGTGCTTAAAGGTAGTCGCTAAAAATGCCACAATGCCACCGTTGCTTAAAAAAAATGGACTCCTTTCCGAAATTTGCTCATGCCTTACCTAGCAATGTCAGAAGTATATTTTAAATTTAAATATATGCAAATTTTTCACTTAGGGAACTAAAGGAAATGGTGAACGGTGCTGTGAGGAAGACCTAAAACGGAAAGTTCCCGACAAAATAAATACGCTCTGAGATCAAGAACCTACTGGCTGTAAATTCTGTCTGTAGTGGAGACTAAATGACTCATCTGTAGTGTGCTGGCAGGCAAATGCTTTGTGGATATAATGAGCGATCCTTTTTCCTTTTTCTTTTCCCTCCACCTGTCAGACATTTATAACTAATGATGAGACTAATCCGCAGTGAATTATTCCATGCCTCACATTGTCCTGTGCTGATTCTGTATAAAGCTTCACAGATAATAAATATATATATATATATATATATATATATATATATATATATATAAAATGGAGCTACAGAACATTTGACAAGACATGAAATAATAACAGAATAAAAGGAAAACCTCACAGGTCTTCTTTGCCAACCCTTTCTCTCTCTCTCGATCTCTCGCTCTCTCTCTCTTCTTCATAAAATTCGAACAGCTCTAGCTGTGCTCGCGATCCCTTTATCTCTTTCATTAGTGTGTCTGTGCTGCTCTTGGCGGGGAGACAGTCACTTTCTCGGCCCTGTGAAGTTCAGGCAGATTACAGTGTGGCTTTGAAGCTACTGCCGTCGCTCCTTTCTTTCTCTCTCTCTCTCTCTCTCTCTCTCTTTCTCCCTCTTACCCTCTTTCTTTCTACTCATCCCCATCCTTCGGCCCAGCGCATTTCTGCCATCTACAACCGGCCACATCCAAACAGAAGACGAACAAACCGAACGCCCTGCGATGAACTGCAGTCTCTTTTTAGTCTTTCATGTGTCGCGCTCGTTCCTGCGGGCAACAAAAATTCCACCTAAGCAATCTCATCCCGGCGGGATCCAGAAAGAAGAAGATCAGACGAATAGGCGATGCGTCTTATGGAAATGAAGCTGAAGGGAAAATAACGGGAGCACTACAATTACTCCTACCTGTGGGTATACTGTTATAATCCAGAAGATTATCAGACCTACAGTCGCCCGGATGTTCCATGCAGTCTTAGCATGGTGCTTCCCTTATGAATCACTATAAACATAAAGAAATTAGAGCTGCTTTAAAAAAAAAAAAAAAAAGTCTGATACTGGAATTCTGCAATGAAACTCACTAAACCCAGTGTAATCATGGAAAACTGTGGTCAAAATTCACTTGGACCAAAATTCAGAGTGAAAAAGGAAAAGAAAAAAAAAAGGAAAACAATCAACAACAGGGAGGTGTGAGGCAGCCTGGCATAAAGCAGAGTTACTGTTACCACCCCGAAGTTGAACATTTTCCAATAACCGCACATCCCGTAGTGTTTTATTTCTCTTATACCACAGTAATTCACTAATGCTGCAAATATTATTTATTAAAGACATATCACACTTTTCATCCATTTATAAAGTAGTTACATTTAATGTTCCGTGAAACAAGTTATTTCCTGTTATAAGTATGTGAATGTGTGTGTGTCCATTCCTGAATCTAAAAAGGTACAGACCAAGGATGGTGTCCTCATATTTAGTTATGTTATATATATATATATGTATATGGTATATATATATATATCTCTTAGAAAAATATGTTAAAATTCAACCACTGGTTTCTACTGGTATATTAAATAACAGCTACTTACCCCATACTTAACATCTAACTATTTACCCCATATTTACTTAATAACATCTAACTACTTATCCCATACTTACTTAGTAACATCTAACTACTTACCCCATACTTACTTAGTAACATCTAACTACTTACCCCATACTTACTTATTAACATCTAACTACTTACCCCATACTTACTTAGTATCATCTAACTACTTACCCCATACTTACTTATTAACATCTAACTACTTACCCCATACTTACTTAGTAACATCTAACTACGTATCCCGTACTTACTTAGTAACATCTAACTACTTACCCTGTACTTACTTAGTAACATCTAACTACTTACCCCATACTTACTTAGTAACATCTAACTACTTACCCCATACTTACTTATTAACATCTAACTACTTACCCCATACTTACTTATTAACATCTAACTACTTACCCCATACTTACTTAGTAACATCTAACTACTTACCCCATACTTACTTATTAACATCTAACTACTTACCCCATACTTACTTATTAACATCTAACTACTTACCCCATACTTACTTAGTAACATCTAACTACTTACCCCATACTTACTTATTAACATCTAACTACTTACCCCATACTTACTTAGTAACATCTAACTACTTATACCACACTTACTTAGTAACATCTAATTACTTACCCCATACTTACTTAGTAACATCTAACTATTTACCCCATACTTACTTAGTAACATTTAACTACTTACCCCGTACTTACTTAGTAACATCTAACTACTTATACCACACTTACTTAGTAACATCTAATTACTTACCCCATACTTACTTAGTAACATCTAACTACTTACCCCATACTTACTTAGTAACATCTAACTACTTACCCCATACTTACTTAGTAACATCTAATTACTTACCCCATACTTACTTAGTAACATCTAACTACTTACCCCATACTTACTTAGTAACATCTAACTACTTACCCCATACTTACTTAGTAACATCTAACTACTTACCCCATACTTACTTAGTAACATCTAACTACTTACCCCATACTTACTTAGTAACATCTAATTACTTACCCCATACTTAGTAACATCTAACTACTTACCCCATACTTACTTAGTAACATCTAACTACTTACCCCATACTTATCTATTAGTGCTATCTATTACTCATCTACTTATCTATTGCTACTAGTTATCTATTTACCTATTAAATACCAGCTACCTGCCACATACACTATTTACATATCATGCGTTCCTTGCTATTTACCACACATATACCTATTAAATACCAGCTATTTACTACATACTTACATATTAAAATCTTACTACTTACCCCATACTTACCTTACTATTACTAGCTATCAAACATTACCAGCTATTTACCACTTACTTGTCTCCTAAATACCAGATACTTACCCCATACTTGTTTACAGTTACTTTTCTCATGTTTACCTATTATTACTACCTACTTACGGAACTGTAAAATAAGCTTATAACAACACTAAGCATCGTACCACTAAGTTACATTTGTACTTGTGTGGAAATAGATCAAAATAGACATTAGATGAGTTATCTAATGGGTTTGAGGTTTGTTGAGGAATGCAGAGGTCTCTGAGACAAAAAAAAAAAAAAGGTCTCCCCGTGGCAGCATCACAACTTGTGTGAACTTTTCAAACAGCTCAGAGTACAGTATGGGGTCTGGCGAATTATTTTCCACATGGCCGTTGCCTTTAGGCGATTTTATTTATTCCGTTATTTATTTATTTTCTTAAAACAAACAAATCCAGACATTGAACATGTTGTTAAGCTCTACAGTAAGCTCTAAATGAAAGTATTTTAGATCATATTGCTTTTCTCTTCCCCTTATTTACACATGTGACCTTGAAGTAATGCAGAAGTAATCAGATTACATTACTTTCATATTGTGAGACTTGGATTACATTACTGATGACATTTTTTAAGGAAGTAATTTGCAACTGTAACGGAATACAGTTTTAAAGTAACCCTCTCAACCCTGTTCACCCCCCTCCCCACACACACATTATGAGACGTCATTATTAAATTATTAATTCGGCTAATTAATGCTAGGCCAAACCTAAAAATAACCATAACTGTAACTTTAGTAAACGAAAGGATTTTTTTTTGTAGCTTTTATTTTTAATTCTATATTTTTCTTATGTTTTCAGGGACAAAAGCATGCCCATTGTAACACACACACACACACACACACACACCACCAAGCTTTCCCCCTCAGAGCCTCACATAAAACGAAGATCTCAACTTCTATTGTAATGGCGCTCTTAAAAACAGAATAATACATTAAAGCAGTGTAAAGCATCAGGCACTGAGGGTGACGTTTGACTACAACAATAAGCAGCTAGATGAAATATACATTACAGTAATTGGTACAGAGAGCGGAGGAAAAAAAGAGGCCATGCTGGAGGATACAGATGGTAACGACAGTCTGTCAGAATCATCTATGCGACACTTCAGTCTGTACTTTTCTTTGTCTTATTTTATTTCCCTGATACACACACTGCTGGGGCTTCTGTACACGCATATTCATTTTTTTTTTTATTGTATTGGAGATGATGTATGCAAATATTTCAATACAATCTCTTAAACTGTAGCACTTGTCTATTATTTAAACTCTTGTTGCAATTTAAATGATATTAATGGTTTATATTAATTCGCTCGTTCTAATAGATTATCATTTCTATAGCAGCTCGTTTACAGAAACATGTATGGTAGACGATGTCTATGATCTAAGACTAATAATAATCAAATAAAAAAAAAACATGCATGATCATTGATATTAAGCGTTTTGTGAGGAGACGTTTATTTAACGTTTATGGAAGGAGTCTCCGGTGTCAGCGCTTTGTAACAGTCAGCGGTAAAGCTGCAGATTTACGTTTTCTGCCTTCAGGACTTCATGATGAGCTGTGTTATATTTTTTTATTATTATTATTATCTTCAAGAGAGAAAATAAGAAAAGCGAGAGGTGAGGGAACGACTGTTTATAGCTGTTATAATAAGTAATAACAGGAACTCGTGGTTTTTCCAGAATATTAAATGCACCTTGTAGTATAAATAGTTTAAAAAATTAATAATAATAAAAGCATAGTGTGTCATTTGTTAATTGGGTAATAAATTAGAAATTGCAATCATTCGCAGATTTGGAGTATAAGAGGAATAAAACATCTATGTAATGCATAAAAGGAGAATAATCCATGTTGGGGTGGTAAGGTATCCCTGTCATGGATTATTTTCCTATAACAGCAAAGTGTTTTATTCCTTACTTAATATAACTCTAAGAAGTTAGAGTGACCTTATTGGAGTTGGTGGACCTATTGGCTCCTCCCGCACTGTGTGGGGTAGAGTGATTGGTGCCCCTATGTGCCTCAATTAGCAGTTCACACTTCTGACCACTAGATGGGGCAGTGCACTCCTATAAAGAGGTCATTATTATTTCAATGTAATTTAAAATATATTAAGTGTTGAATGAGGATTTTATAAACTTTTGTCAAACAGCTGATATAAATAATTATTCATTCAGGAAATTCCCCTGTTAGTCAGTTTCCTTCTCATTTCTTTTTGAACCCTTTTAGTTAAACACACCATCTGCATCTCAGATAAAATGGTAATTGTTGCCTTTGGGAAAAAGACCAGTGGTGGTGATGGGAGTGGAAGGAAAGTGTGGGAAAGAATGGCCGGTTTTTGTTCTGGTTGTTTGGAATGTGAAAATTCCGATTTCTCCCATGCACAGCACGGGAAAAGGTCTCCCATGATTCCAGTGGGATGAGGCGTTTATGTGTGGAGTGTGTTTTTGTGCACGCATTACTGCATCTTCTAAAACTAAGATCTTAGTTTTGACAGAAGAAAATGAATGTCACTATTCTTAAACATTATAATTAAACTTAAACTTAAATTATAAGTACAAGGGTTGGAGTTATTGTATGAGGGGTGTAGAAATTGAGCAAGCATTGGAATAAGTGTACAAGAGTTGGAGTAAGTATGAATGTTGGAGTAAGTGTACAAGAGTTGGAGTAAGTATGAATGTTGGAGTAAGTATGAATGTTGGAGTAAGTGTACAAGAGTTGGAGTAAGTATGAATGTTGGAGTAAGTATACAAGAGTTGGTGTAAGTATGAATGTTGTAGTAACTATGAATGTTGGAGTAAGTGTACAAGAGTTGGAGTAAGTATGAATGTTGGAGTAAGTATGAATGTTGGAGTAAGTGTACAAGAGTTGGAGTAAGTATGAATGTTGGAGTAAGTATACAAGAGTTGGTGTAAGTATGAATGTTGGAGTAAGTATACAAGAGTTGGAGTAAGTATGGATGTTCTAGTAAGTATGAATGTTGGAGTAAGTATGAATGTTGGAGTAAGTATGGATGTTCTAGTAAGTATGAATGTTGGAGTAAGTATACAAGAGTTGGAGTAAGTATGAATGTTGGAGTAAGTATACAAGAGTTGGTGTAAGTATGAATGTTGGAGTAAGTATACAAGAGTTGGAGTAAGTATGGATGTTCTAGTAAGTATGAATGTTGGAGTAAGTATGAATGTTGGAGTAAGTATGGATGTTCTAGTAAGTATGAATGTTGGAGTAAGTATACAAGAGTTGGAGTAAGTATGAATGTTGGAGTAAGTATACAAGAGTTGGTGTAAGTATGAATGTTGGAGTAAGTGTACAAGAGTTGGAGTAAGTATGAATGTTGGAGTAAGTATGAATGTTGGAGTAAGTATGGATGTTCTAGTAAGTATGAATGTTGGAGTAAGTATGAATGTTGGAGTAAGTGTACAAGAGTTGGAGTAAGTATGAATGTTGGAGTAAGTATGAATGTTGGAGTAAGTATGAATGTTGGAGTAAGTGTTCAAGAGTTGGAGTAAGCATGAATGTTGGAGTAAGTATGAATGTTGGAGTAAGTGTACAAGAGTTGGAGTAAGCATGAATGTTGGAGTAAGTGTACGAGGGTTGGCGTAACTGCACGGATGTTAAGTAAATGTACAATTGTTAAAGTACGTGTTGAGCGTGACATCGCATGGCAAAGGCATATTTAACTGTGACAAATGTGCCAATAATCCTCGGTTTCATTCTGTGGTTTCTCCAATGATAAAGCCATCCAAGAAGCTGTCCTCTACAGACAATAAGGACTTGATCAACACACAAGAATGTGCTCTTCAGGGAATCTTCCAGTAATTGGCCACAGAATTTCTTTGAGCAGATGAAAAAAAAACAAAAAAACTGAAAATGTCAGGCATATGAGAGAGGTCTCAAGAAATTAAATGCATCTCTCTATCCAGACCAGGCAGAGGTATGGGTGGAATGGTGGGTGGATGGACTGTGTTTATTTTCTTTCCAGAAAATTCAGAATATGAGAGCTGGATCCCTCAACGGGCAGTTCATAAAAGCAGGAATGCACTTCAAAGAATGCACACTATCTGCCCTGCATGGATAAAACAGCTGCTACTTATAGCTGTCTGCACAGGGTCCAACGGTTTCATCTAAACATAATATAGCTGAATGTATTAGCACACACACACCCACACACACACACACGCACGAACTTGCACCAGCATGCCTGCATTTAACTTAAGTCTTTGTACTTTATAAGAGATTTAGAATACTATACATCTACAGCCCAGAGCATTTTCTAGCCAGTGATCCAAGAGAAAAGGAGAAACCTCATCCTCTTTAAAGTTGGCCAAGGATGATCACTGACAGTCAGCATCAAACATCTTCTGGGGGAAAATCGGAATCTGTGCTTAATTATCACTGATGATGTGTTATAAAACAGCACATCTGGAGTGTATTTGTGTAACACACTGCACACTGCTGCGAATACGTGTGCGAGGGAGTGTGAAATAAATCACGGCTCAGCGAGCCAAAACTAAGACCTGTGTATTTATTAACAGGACTCGTGATGAATGAAATGCCAGAGATAACAGGTATAACACTACATTCCACTGTAGTACACATGATGTAGAACAGCTCATTATTAACATCCTAAAAATCGATGCCTTCTTGATTGCTCCATCCTACGTCCTTCAGCCAGGGACACAGGTATCAGTCGTTCAACAACAATTGTTTAAAAGCTCTTATAAACAAGAGAAGAAAGAAACTACACATCCAAGTAGTCCACATTCTGTATTATATTATAGTAACATAATAGTGATGTTTTTTTTTTTTGTACATCCCCAAACTCGAATTGGTTGATTCCACGATCCTACGTCCTTCCGCCTGTGACCGTGTGTGTGTTAATCTGGGTATTTTTTTTTCTTTCTCTCATTGTTGCAGTGAAGAAAGTGTCTTCTGCTTTATTTGAGAGGCTACAGGTGTTTTGTATAATGTGAACATTATTCTTATTTTGAGAAAGTTTGTCAAATAATTTTGTAATATTATGGGGGTTTACATTATTTTACATTTCCTCTTTTTCTTTAGTTCTATATTTCCTGGGATACCAATTTGGTTATTTTTTATTTATTTATTTATTTATTTATTTTTATATATGTATATAAGATAAGATTATATGTCTTTTTTATGTATTGGAATTATTTTTTAGTCTGTGGAAAATCTACACTTTATTCTCCCAAAATATCATTCAAGCCTATGAAATATTTGAAATATTCCACAGGTCACATGTTCTAACAGGAAGTTGCAGCAAACACATTTCCAGAAGATCACGAGAAGAAGAAAAGTAAGGTCTCCTTTTCCCCTTTTTCTTTAGTTCTGTAATTCCTGGGATCCAATTAGGTTATTTTATTTTTTTATTTTTGTCTTTTTTTATATATTGGAATTTTATTATTATTATTATTATTATTATTATTATTATTATTATTATTATTATTATTATTATTATTCCACTAATTTCACATTTGGACTGATGGATTTTTCTGGCCTGCTGGTTTCCACAAGCTTTAATAAATATTTAAAATTTCGCAAGCCTGCGCTGCCTTTGGTAACTTTGGCCACACCCACTGCACAGCCCATGACCCAGAAATCAGGCAAAGTCTGCCATCTTTAAAGACGTATCCACTTATAAATACACGATCTATTAGCTCATGCCACTTTTAAGACAAGTTTTGTGAGGTAGGTTCAGTTAGTATAACTTTCTCTTTATTAGTTTAATTGTTTTAAAAAAAATCAAGCAGAGAAAAATGCATTATTACTGAATGGCAATACTATATATTCAATATACTCTATTATGGATTCCTTTATTATCACATTATGATATTATACAGAATCTAAAGATTTGGCTACATCTAATAAAAGTACATTACAGTGATAATAAAAATGATTAATCACCAGAATATACTGGAAACCAATAAAGGAATAAATTCAATGTAAAAATAAATAAATAAATACATAAATTAATTAATTAATTAATTAATTAGAAAATAAGGCAACACTGCCCTCCAGAGCAGAGCATAACTAAAATTTATGGAGGTCCAATGATGTAAAATTTCTCCTTTAAAAATGTACAAATGTATGACAACAGTTACCTTTTTAATACTTAACTATAAGTTTATACGATAGATAGTATAAGATTACTTTATGGCGTTAAATAACCCTGAATTTACACCAGAATAGTAATGAACTACTGACTCTACAGCACTTTTGCAGCTTTTCTGCAAAGTAATTTACACTTATAATCATTAATTATATAATCATTAACAATCAATCATACTTCAAAAACCATGGTACTTTTTTCGTTTCTATGCGAATCCATATAACTCATGCGTGAAACATCCTTTTCCACAAGTCGTCCATTATAGTTTACGGAGAATCTACACTTTAGTGTCCAAAAAATATCATTCAATCCTATGAAATATTTGAAATATTCCACAGGTCACATGTTCTAACAGGAAGTTGCATCATCCACATTTCCAGAAGATCACGAGAAGAAGAAAAGTAAGGTCTTCTTTTCCCCTTTTTCTTTAGTTCAGTGGTATTTTGATATTGATGAGGTTGCTCTGAAAAGTTGGAAGTAAATTATTCATTAAAAAAAATATATATATATATATATATAATCATTTTAGTGTATCAACACATCATGGCAAAGTACATCGTCTATGTGGTGCATCTCATTTTGAACAGCGCCCTCTTGGGGTAGACGGTTGTCAATTTTCATCATTGAATCATAAAAGAACATTGCTGTGATCATAAAATACTCTGATTTTATAGCATTGAAAATGCTTTCAATGCACTCGGTACTGTCTGACTTCATATCATACAGTTGTTTAGTAGTAATGATTCATAATCTCACTTTCTGGTGTCCCTTAGAAGCACTCGGGTTCCCTTTGGACTCAGGTTCCTCTCAAGGTTTCTCACTTATGCCATTTCAGGGAGTTTTTTTTTCCCTTGCCACCATTGCCTCTCACTTGCTCTCTAGGGATCAAACTATAAATCTGCATCTGCTTTGGGACAATGTCGTTTCAATTCAATTTAACTTTATCGTCATCATTCATATACAGGGACGTACAGTATAACTAAATGTGATTTAGCTAGCCTCATTTGTAAACATATAACACGAGTTAGTTAATAACATAAGACATAAGAGTCTAAGTGAGTAGCATACACAAATATCAGCATACACTGTAAAAGTGCTATACAAATGAAATTGAATTGGATTGAAATTTGATTCGAAGCTTACTTACATATACAATAAGTAAGGAATAACACAAAACAAACTGTGCTCTTATATGAAAATAATGCACACTAAGGGGTTGTGATGTGGCAGTGCTACTACCCCCGAAGTGGATTATTTTCGTATAACAGCGCAGTCTGGAGTGTTTTATTCTACTTACACCACAGCAATTTACCAGTGATTACTAATGATATGTTTAAGTTAACAGTTTACATTTAGATTTAATGTTATGGAAGTCCCGAGAGACAAATGTCTCACCTATTCTCCTGTTCTCACCTATGTTATAGCCATGATAAAAGGTCATTTTCTCTCTCTCTCTCTCTCTCTATCTATCTCTCTTTCAAAATGCCAAAGTGAGGCTTGTCATTTTACTGAGATAACGGAAATCATAAACTCCTCTGTCCTTAAGAATTTCCCATGCTGGGAACCGACACTCCTTCCATAAATGTCAAATAAATGTCACCTGAATCAATGATTATACATCAACGATTATACGTTTTACTTTGTTGAACAACAACACAGTTTTTAAAATATGTTTTTAATCAGTCTTAGATTATGTTAACTTCCACCATACAAGTCCCTGTGTGTGAGCCGTTACTATGGAAACTATACCCAGATAGCAGACCAACATTGAATCAGTGTTAATGCATCAACCAAACTATCATTGATTTTTCACAGGTTCGCACCCTGAACTAAAGTTATTTCAACGATGAAAATCAAGATCAAGATGGACAAAAAAAAAATCAATATTTGTTTAACTAGATGGAAGGGTTCTGCGGTCAGAAAATTAACAGGATTCATCCTCTGTGGAGGATATGAATATGCTCACTCAATTTCAAAGAAATGAAACCAATTGATTAGCGTTGTGTTGCATGAGGGGACGATGGATTCACATTAAATCTAAGCCACACCGGTGGGGAAATGAAGCTGACCAAAAATCAACGTCGATTCACTGTTTGTCTTTTCAACACTGAAACGCAATGAATTCTCTTTGCTATCTGTGTAACCTACTCAGACAAGCGCATTAATAGTGACCTATTGTTCATGTTACAACCGGAACTGCTGTCCGAGCCATGCTTTTTCACAAAAATAACCCTGCTGAAAAAAAACCCAACAGAAACCATCACAGAAATTCTAATGTTTTCCACTACAAATAACATTATAAACCATCAGCTGTTAACCATTAAAACCATTATCAAATGGTTTCCATTACTTAGTAGGAAGTATTAAAGACATAGGTCCTTAATGATATCCACTAGACATAACATACTTCCAATAGAAGCTGACAGATTACCAGTAGAGACCCACAAGGACCATTACAGTTTCCATTAAAACCAATACAATTCCCATTATAACTATTAAAACCATTACAAATTCTATTAGGGTTGGGTTTTTTTTTTTTTGTTTTTTTTTGGTTTTTTTCCAGAATGGAATGCACTCCTTCTGAATCTGATCAATCAGACCGAGCATTCAACTGTGATGTGGTATAAAGCAAGAGAGCAGCATGATGCTATAAATCTGAATAAAAGTGCTTGGACCCCACAGATCGTCGCTTGCGAGTGTATCTTTGCCAGCAAAGAAATCGTGTGATAAATGAAATATTGTTCACTGAGATGGGTTAAGGGATAACTTTAAAAGGTTAAAAAAAAATGTGTGTCTTCTTAAATACAATGTTAGAAAATTATATATATGTATATATATGCTTATTTTTTAACAGGGCTAAAATGGCGTCGAGTTTCGAATTGAACTGAACTGACTTCAGTTCTTACCGCCGACCACAAGATGGCGCTGTTTAGACTGAGCAGCACTGTAACACACACAGATACAGATACAGATACACAGGCACACACACACAACACAAAGAGAGAACAGACTGGTCAAACACCGACCTGCTTGGACATTTAGGTGCACAATAAATTATGGGCAAAAAGCATAAAAAGCACAAATCAGAGAAGCACACATACGACGGTAGGATGTGGTTTTAAAATGTTTTATACTTTCATTAGCTGCTCTAACGGACGGCTAACTTAGCTAGCCACTTTTGAGTCGCGTTAGCTTGTTGGCTAGCTGGATAATGAATGACCGACCGCACGCTGTTTTGTACTAGCTTAGCTTCTCGAATCTGATTGGTCAAAAGCGTCTCTAACCGAAGCTCTGACAGTAGTTCCGGCTGTAATTCAAATCACAGGTTTATAATATTAATGCGCGAGTTATTGTTTCCATAGTAGCATGTCAGCTTGTTTCTATAGGAACAGCTCGTTCACAGGAGCTTGTACAGCGGATGGAGGAAAAAAAAAATCTATACATATGGTCGAGTTTTCTGTAAAGGAGACGTTTATTTAAGGAGTGTCAGAGGGAAAGCTTCAGGACAGAGGGGTCTTCTGCTCTTCTGGTTTGTCTCTCTAACATGACAAGATGTGTGTCTTATTACGTTCGAGAGAGAGTGAGGAAATAAAAGAGCGGCTGGTGAAGGAGCTAGTGTTTATAGCTGCTATAACGTAAGCCAGAACAGGAACTAGCCGCGTTGTTACGCCATCCTAAACGTTTTCCGCGTGTACCACGCAGTAAAAGTACATACTCTGTTTGTGAGGAAAAACGACATACTTCGGAGTGTGTGGCAAAAGAGTACGCAATTCCTCGGACATACTGTCACGTCACGTAACGTAACGGGATAGAACATCGTTGCGTAGTTACGCACGCTGTCACCATGGACACGCTCCTAGTTGCATTCTCATCTTTTCGGCATTTGTTATTCCTTATATAAGGTATAAACTTTATGATTTAGAAAGGTCGGTTAACGTTTAAACCCACTTAAATACACAAGACACAAATCTCACACGTGGGAGGGGCTTAAGAGCGCTTTACTCTCATTGGATAGTGAGATTTGGATGGACAGCTCCCTAGGGTTAGGGTTAGGGGGATGGTAATCCAACAGATCGCAAATTTAGGCTGGACTTAAATACGAACACAGGCGTGTATTTAAATGTCATGTGTATGATTCATATTTACACTGTGTTTGTGCGTCAGAATACGCAGACAGGCCGCTGAAGCTCGTTCTGAAGGTGGCGGGTAATGAGGTCACCACCGGAAGCGCCAGCCTCGAACCCGTCCGCGACGACCAGGTAGATTCTGACAAACACAAGGACAAGAAGAAGAAGAAGAAAAAGAAGGACGAAAAGGACAAAGAGAGCCCTCCAGGTTCGCCTGGCGAGGACAGGAAGCGAAAGGTGATGGATAACACGGTGTCCGTGTGAATGTTTTGCAGAACACAGTTTGTGCGCGGTGTGTAAAGGCTTTACGTTGTGTGTGATTCTAGATGACGAAGAAGAGGAAAGGTCTCGAATCGGCGGATCTGGACTGGGACGAGCAGAGCAGAACTCCGGCCCGGTCGGACGTATCGCAGGATAAACCCCTCACTCCTTTACTGGCTAAACCGGAAGGTATCGTTCTTAACATGGACGCGGATACAAACACGTTTTGTTTGTTTTTTCCCCTGGGGGAAACAGGAGATATTTAAAAACATACGTTTTTAATTTATCCTCGTCTGATTGGCTGCTGTTATTTACATGATCCGGCTGCAACACTTTCCACATTTCTGACTGTTTGTCGTCGGCGTTGTGTGTATTTTGTTACTGGAATCACGCACATCATGTAGTATTAAATAAATCGCTCGATCACTAAAATAAGGCGAGTGCTTAAAAAGCAAACTCGTTGATAGATTTAAATAAATAAATAAATAAAACCTCCTTATGTGACATTTTGGCTCTGTTTAAAACTGCTGTGTGTTTAATAATTGTGTTGTTGTTGTTGTTGTTGTTGTTGTCCCAAATAGAAAAAGAGCAGACTCCACTACAGGAAGCACTGAGTCAGCTGATCAGGCAGTTACAGAGGTACAGACAATTTATTCATTTCACCCGCTTTGAACACGAGTACAGCTAAAGGGTCTGAAAAGCATCACTGCGAAAGAGCATGTGAAACAATCTCGCAATTTCGCCGATCCGAATTTCGACAAAAGCCGCAGTGAATCCGAGCAATATCACAAAAAAAACTCCCTGAAATCCTGTACGAAGATCTTGAGAGTCGCACGGAGACGAAACCCACACGTTGTCTTCAGTATTTCCGTATAAATCCCTTTAGTGTTTGTAAACAAAATGAGACACACACGTGAAGCCTGGTTGCTATAACAACCTGACGCTACGCTGTTATAATCCGATTGAAGAATCTATCACGACTCGATTTTGTTTAGCAGGGCGATTCGTCTAAGCGAACCTTTTGTAACGGTGTGACTCCGAGCGATTATACTGGAGGGAAATTTAAGGCGTACGAGGCTCTTGACGCGTAGAACTTCATTGTTTGTGGGCACGTTCGAGGCGTGACGTTTTACAATCACATCCGTCACAAAGCTCACTAGCCGAATAAGAGTAAAGCGCTGTTAAGCCCCGCCCACATAGTAAAATAGCATGTATCTGCTTGCATTAAAAATGACAAATTGTCCATGTTTTGGAATACTATGAATAAAAAGGATTAAAAAAAAAAAATATCCCAGTGTGTATCTAAAAAAAATAAAAAAATAATAATAACTCTGAGTGATTATGCTAGAGAGGAATTAAGGCGTACGGGTCTCTTGAGGCTTAGAACGTCGTTGTTTGTGGGCACGTTCGAGACGTGACGTTTTACAATCGCGGCATCGAGGACGTCGAGTCACTTAAAGCCGGGGTGCTGCCCAAACTATTTTTTTTAGCTAGCTAAACGTGTCCATTATAGGCAAGTCCTCAGTAAGAACGTGACCTATAAATTAGGGATATTAGTTAACTAGCGAGCTCTGATGCGATACTCAGCCGAGATGAAACGGGCGCCGCAAACGGAGATCGTTCCTAACTAAAACCGTTCGATTCGCGGTTCTGTCATATTCCCGCAGTACACAGTGAAAAGTAAACGTCCGAGTGCTTATATTCATTTGTCAAGCATTACTCGTAACGTGTGCTCTCTTTTTATTTATTTATTTATTTAGAAAAGACCCGAACGCGTTCTTCTCGTTCCCTGTGACGGACCTGATCGCTCCTGGCTACTCTCTGATCATCAAGAGGCCCATGGATTTCAGCACCATGAAGGAGAAGGTGAAGAGAGAGTGCTACCAGTCCCTGGACGAGCTGAAGGTATCGCGTCTGCGCTCATTCTTATCGTTTAATCACGTTCCGTCATGATATGACGCTCTCAGCGATCTTACGACCTCACGATGGCTTTATTTATTCATTTTTTATCATTTTTTTAAAACAGATAGATTTCAAGATTATGTGCGAGAACGCCATGATTTACAACAAGCCGGATACAATTTACTACAAGGCTGCGAAGAAGCTTCTCCACTCTGGAATGAAGATCTTGAACCCTGTGAGTTGACATGTTCAGACACCTGCGTGTTGTTGTGCACTGTGGACACTAGGGGGCAGTGGTGTACGTGGTTGCAGTAAGACTGGAGCAAAGATTTGGATGAACTTAAAAGTCATTTACAAATACATGGATATTTTGATGCACATTTTAGCAAAAGGTGGCATTAGTGTGTGTATGTGTGTGTGTGTGTGTGTGTGTGTGTGTGTGTGTAGGAAAGGCTTGCGAGTCTGAAGCAGAGCATTGAGTTTATGACAGACTTGAAGCCAGGAGGATCAGATGACAGAGAGGAACAGGGGTCATCCAGTGACCCCAAAGACAGGTCGTCTCCCATGGATACCAGTGACAACTCGCAGTCACCCAGAGTGGCACACCGAGACACACCCAGGTACCATCCTGATACCTCTCATCAGCTCACTCAGGCCTCAGCTCATGCTCTGCAACACTGGGTTATTTTCATTTTTAAAAGTTTAATATACATTTTTGTTGTTGTTTTTTTTCTTAAATGTCTTAAAATGTTGACCGACCAATAATAAAGCAGGTCGTAATCACACGATCCTCAGGACAAAAATAACCGCCGATGGGCCTGTTGTGTTTGTCCCAGAGAAGCGTTAAAATAAATATTGGCCGATGAAAAAAAACGACGTGAAGAAACACATATGGTTAAGCGCGAGAGCAGGACAGGACTAGCCCAAAAACATTTCTGTAGGTCAGGAGTGTCAGTTTCCTCTTCCTCTGACTTTAAAACAACTCTCTTTCTCTCTTTTTTGTGTCTTTCTCTGTCACTTTCTGTCTGTCTCTTTCTTTATAGCTGTTTGTATCCCCCCTTGTCTCTCTCTCTATCTCTCTATTTGGTGTCTGTCTATTTATGTTTCTCTCTTTTACTTCCTGTCGGTTGTCTGTCTTTCTGTATGCCTCTCTCTTCGTCTCTCTCGCACTCTTTTTCTGTCTGTCTCTGCCTCTTTCTCTTTCTTTCTCCCTGATCCTTGTCTAACTCTGTGTGTTTCTTTCTCCCTGTCTTTTTCTGTCTCTCTGTTTATACTCTCTCTTTCTCTCTTCCTCTCACTCTCTCTTTTTTGTCGGTCTATTTGTTTGTCTCTGTTACTTCCTGTCAGTTGTCTGTCTGTCTAGATGCCTCTCTCTCTTCTTTCTGTCTTGTCTCTGCCTCTTTGTCTCTCTCTCTCTTTTCTGTCTATCTCTGCCTCTTTCTCTTTCTTTCTCTCTTTCTCCCTGAACCCTGTCTAACTCTGTTTCTTCTCCCTGTCTCTCTCTCTTTCATCAGTCTGTTTGTTTGTCTCTGTTACTTCCTGTCAGTTGTCTGTCTGTCTCTCTCTCTCTCTCTCTCTCTCTCTTTTCTTTCTTTCTGTCTCTGCCTCTTTCTCTTTATTTCTCTCTCTTTCTCCCTGATCCCTGTCTAACTCTGTCTGTTTATGTTTGTCTGTCTCTCTCTCTCTCTCGCTCTCACACACAAACCCTGGCTGTTTTTCTATCTTTTTCTGTTTTTCTCTCTCTTTGTAATATTAAAAATATTTGTCTTACTCTTCTGACTCTTATACGCTTTCTGTCTGTCTGTTTATGACTCTCTGTTTCTTTCTGTCGTTCTATCTGTATTCTCTGTGCTCACTGTCGATTCTGGGTCTCTCTCTCTCTCTCTCTCTATTTGCATGTAATTATTAATTATCGTGAGAAACGAAATCTTGATTGTTGCGACACTATAAACGCACCACTGATCACAATTCAAACTTCATCACCTTCAAGTCCATAAAACTTCATCATCCATAAGGAAGAGATTTCAGGCATTTAACACTTGTTCTCTGAAAGTTGTACTGATCCGTCCTCGTCTGTGTTTGTTTCCAGTAAGGAATCCAAAGAGGAAGCTCAGAGGAGCGTGAACCAGGCAGAGAAAGATCTAGAAGAGATTAAAAAGCTTATAGAAGAGTCCGGAGGCAAATTGTCCATCAGGAGCCTTCAGTGTGAGGTGAGGTGAGGTCTGCGTTTCAGCGGCCAGGTCTCGAATCCGTCTTTCTGCGGACTGTGACTTTAGTTCTTGTAGATAAAAAAAACCCACGGATTTGATCCGTTGGTCTTGAATATTGATCTGTTTTTTTTTTTTTTTTTTTGGTTTGGTTTTACTTGTAGCAGGACTTTGGGCGGAGGAAGTCTGACGGTACGACCACACTGGGCATCGTCAACCCTGCTGATCCGAGTGCTGGAGGTAACAGACCGAGGGGTCTACTGTATATAAACGTCATTCGTCAATTCTATTCATTTCAGAAATGACATTTTAATCATCAATTTTGAGTGCTAATGTAATGTATGCAATATTGTGTGTCCTGGGTAATTACCTTACGTGTGTGTCAGATCCTGGGTACTGTGCAGTGAAGCTGGGGATGATGGGAGGTCGGTTGCAGACTGGAGTAAACACTTTACAGGGTTTTAAGGAGGACAAGAGAAACAGAATCACTCCAGGTAACTCACACACACACACACACACACACATACTCACTCCATTTCTTTGTATGTGTTTCTCTCTGTCTTTCTATCTATCTGTCTCTCTTACCTTGTATCTTTCTATCGCTCTCTGTCTTTTTCTTTGTCTGCCCATCGCTCTGCCTGTCTCTGTCTTTCTCTTTGTCTATCTTAGATATCTTTCTTTGTCTGTGTTTCTCCCTCTCTTTTTTTATCTCTCTTTGTCTGTCTATCTCTCTGCCTGTCTCTGTCCCTCCCTCTCTCTCTGTCTATCGTCTCTCTTACTTTGTATCTTTCGTCATGTCTGTCTCTCTTTCTATCCAAGTCTCATTCTGTCTCTCTCTCTCTCGTCTCTCTTACTTTGGGTCTGTCTATCCAAGTCTCATTCTCTCTCTCTCTCTCTCTCTCTCTCTCTCTACAGAGCAGTGTTTTAAAAACAGTAATAAGAATTAAAGTGCAGGTATTCAAATACTAAATCTGTGATGTAATTACAGTTAGAAAATGCCATGTGTTCAGCATTCTGTAAAAATAACATCTTTGTGCAACACACATGAATAATCTCTTATTATTATTATTATTCATGCACTGTGCTCAAGGCTTTAAGCATTAATATGTTGATAAATGGCGTTTGCCTCCTCTTTGATTCGTGATTAATACCCAGTAGTTGGGAGTTGAGTAATTTGGGCAGCTTTATTTGTAAGCGCACAGTGCACGCTGCTGATGTCCAATAACGTCAAAAAATTACGGAAAAACACAGTCTCTGCCAAACCGTGGGATCGGTGGATAAAGAGCCACATTCCCGACGTGATCCGAAGAGTTTTCCATAAGATCGCGTCCCCCTCACGTGTGCCACGCCTCTTCCTTTTCCACCCTGAACTCAGTTTTACCGAACAGCTGAAATGCCGAAAGTTTCCGTGATAAAACCTTAGACGTGGTGAGAGACAGAATCTGTATCTAGTAAGATGGAGGGGGGGGGAGGGGAGGGATGTACAGGAAGAGAAATGTACAGGAAGTGACCTGCAGGCCTTAAACTCTACATTACACAGCTGTGTGCAAAAGAAGCTTTTCTTTTCTCATGGGATGCTCCGATACCGTTAACACCACCTCGACATGGATCGTTTTATACAACAGCAGTTATGATATATCAGTACTATTTAATTTTGTAATTATTCAAAAAAAAATAAAAAAATACATCACCATACCAACGATATCTCAGAAAAGTGTATCGTGTAAACATTCATCGCGATATGGATGATGTATCGATGATATCACCCAGCCCCATACGGAACAACCCAGTAGCTCCCTCACCGTCCTCTCACTTTCAGAGAGAAACCGTACACCATCAACTCTTCTGTCCTGAAGACTTTACACAGCGACGACACTGGAGACTCCTTCCGCAAACGTTGCGTAAAACGTCACCACATCGATCATGTCGAGTCCTGTTACTACAGAAACACGGGAACGATAACGTATCAGACCGCCGTCTGAGCCGTGCTCTCGTATAAAACGAACCCACACCTTCCGACCAATCAGATTCCAGAATTCAGCTGAGCCGTGATATAAACAGGAGTTAATCAGTAACGATGGAGGACGCGTGCCCCTTGTGTGATCCTGTGTAACACATCCGTCTCGCCGCGCTTGCTTTCTTTCTTTTCTTTCAGTGACGTACATGAACTATGGACCTTTCAGCTCGTACGCTCCGACTTACGACTCCAGCTTTGCGAGCGTCAGTAAAGAGGACTCGGATCTGATCTACTCCTGCTACGGAGACGAGTCCAGCCTGCAGGGTTCTGAGAGGTGTGTGTGTGTGTGTACAACGTGTGTATATTCGAATACAGGAATACACTGTTTAGAAATCAGTGTATATGTGAAATGTGCTATAAAATATCATCTGTATTATCTGAATTGTACGTGTACCGCCTGCGCTGATGATTCTCAGCGCTCGTTAATGTATATATGATGTACGTATTATTATGCTTTGCAAATTCGTTTTTTTTTTTTTTTTTTTAGTCTAGGCATATTTTATAATGTAATAAGTAATAGGAAATGCCTGAAAGTGCGCCTTCAGGCATGTGTGTGTGTGTGTGTGGAACAGTGTCTGCGAGTCCAACCCCTACGCAGTCAATGCCACCATTCATACAGTCATCACATCACGCTCACTTAGGAATGTTATTTCACACTTGTGCATATGTCGTGTGTGTGTGTGTGTGTGTGTGGCAAATTAGTATTACAGATTTCCTGGCCAAGTCAGAAGAGCATATGAGCAGACTGGCGGATAATATCTTGGACTCGCTGACCAACGGAGAGCACTCCAGACATCTGAAAGAGACCAAGGCTGTAAGGATGAAAGGTTTTTTTGTTGTTGTTGTTTTTTTTTTTTTTAATTAAATGCCATATGGGTGAGCAGAACAGTTCTTTCTGCCAAGATCAGGCTGGAAAAGTTCCAGTGTTTCACTTAAAATACCCCAGAACATGTGAACGATTCAATGAAGGTTATAATGCCTAAGAAATGAGTATCCATGGCTAAGAAACATCTCTAACACGCATTAAAAACGGCAGGATTGACAAATCCATGCAACGCCCCCATGTCGCCCTGCCATCCCTAAGCGGCCCGCTAACGAATTAGCTCAAGTTTGTTTATTATTTAATCTCTTCATGAAACGTTATCCGTGTGCATCGTTCACGAAGTTTTCCGTTACATAACAGCCGCCACTAACATTATTAAATATTTTGACTCTCATGCTGCTGTAACGTTTTAAGTTCCCCGTGAGTGATTTAATAAATGTTGAGCTTTTTTTTAAAATGAGTACTTTGTCTAGCTAGCTAGCTAGCTTAGAACGCAGGTTCCGCGGATAAAAGTTCACACTTACCACGTGATCATTTCCGCTCGTACACGATCCCTACAGAAACACCGAGAGACTAGCTATGTTTCCGTCCACGTATTCGAAAGGTTTTATTTATTTATTTATTTATTTTTACATCCAATCAGTTACTTCTGTTAAGCTCCATTCAGTTTCTAGTTACTAAAGGAATGTGTAACTTGATGTAATTTATCACTGATATTGCAGTATATTTCCATATTCCATACGTGTCGGTTAACGCAAGTGGTTCAGAGTGATCGTATCCGTCTGTCCTCTTTAGACTGGCCGAGAAGAGGAAGAGCCGGCAGAGAAGTCAGACGCTGCTGATGATGTCGAGGTATAAACAATATAAAGAGGGGGGAAAAACTGACACTTTTTTTTTTTTACTACTCCAGTTTATTTATAACTGGCTAAATTTAAGTCTGAAGGTTATGGTTATTCATGCGAGTGGTGGGAAATTTCCCAGAGGGCGTTAAACCTGAGTCACACCTACATGACCTGTTTCAGTCATGTGATCTTTTCAGTATAGCTGCTATATTTCTGACTATATTTCACCACCATACTCAGGAAAGCGAAGGTGGGGAATTCAAAACACACCCACATTCTTGATACCTACCCAAAAACATTTTTTTTTATTAATTTTGATCCATAAACAGGACAGGACAGACATTACCAAATCTAACATTCAGACAGTCAAAAGTTTAAACACTCATTCTTTATTATTATTCTAAAATGTGGAAAGAATGAAGTCATCAAAACTCTGGAGGAACACAAACGGAACTGTCGTGATTAAAAAAAAATCCAAAATAAATCTAAATAATTGAGTATTTTAGCATCTTCAAAGCAGACGTCTTTTTTGCCGAGAATTTCCAGAAACGTATTCTTGGCGTTTTCTCACCCGATTTCTTGAGGAATTTCCCTGAGATGCTTTTTAAACAGTATTAAAGGAGTTCACACCGACGCCGGACTCTTATCGGCTGCTTTTCCGTATATTTCTCTCCGAGTCGTCCGTTTAAAACGATTTTTTTATAAATAAAATGTTAGTTTTGTAGTGAAAGAAACGAACACGTCGGCACGGTTATATTTTTATCTATGCCACCGATTTCACACGTTTAATCTCACACCTTCAGATCAAGAGGTTTTTAAAGATCACGAGAAACATTTCAGTCGCGCGTCCACAAACTTTTGACATGAAGTGATACGGTTAAAATGTTGCATGATGGGTTTTGAGAGTATTAACGTATACACGTTTGTATGGAAATGTAATCTAAACATGACAGACTTAAAAGCGCGAGTCTTTTGCAAATGAAAGGAATTGCACATTTCGTATTAAACTTTTATTTTTTAATTTGAACAGTCATGTAAATTGCAGTGGAACAAGTCAAAGAAAAACTAAGTAATTAAGAGAGAGAGAGAGATGTGATGGTGCATGTGCATCCATCACAATGTGCATGGTAGCTGAACGTGATGAATCATTTCTTGCTTGACGGATCCATCCTGGCGTACGGGGGTGTGTGGTCAAAATGGCGTAATCAGCATTGTTGGCTAGACGCTTTGGCATTGTGCGGTTGCCAGTTAACGTTTTTGTGCTCATGAAGGATTTTGTAATTTTGTTTCGAATCACACGACGCCCAGTGCCAAAAGTATAAAAGCAGTTGAAGGAGCACTCTGTGCAGCGAAGTAACGTTTGAAGGCAAATACAATACGAGTCGCCTTCATAGTCTTGATTAACTAGTCTTTCGCAGAGCCTGCAAGGCGTACGTACACTTACGACCTCAACTGTACATAATTCCCTCAAGGTCCGTCTTTCTTACAAAGATATGTCAACGGTAATAGACAGAAATGTGTTTGAATTCTTATTTTGTAAAAGTCATTGGCAAGCTAACGGTCTGATACGTGACTAAACCGGACACCATAACAACCCTAATCGAGATTCGATTATCAGTTCGACAAATTCGTAGCAGGTCCTCATTTCTACTATATAACTCCTAGCTGTAACTCGGATGCTAAAGCCTTTAGAAGGTCAGAGAAGCAGGTAGGGGGTATCTGAGAAAGTTCCCTCAAACCCTCATCTATTGGGAAAGTAAACAGAGGCGTACATTTTACGTGACGGTCTTAACAAAACCGAAAACGTGTTTTTAAAAAAAAAAAAAAAAAAAAAAAGTATTACCCCCGAGCCCTTATTTTACAGACCGACTACAAATAGTTACGCACTTTCTACTGTGGAGGGAACGTACAGAAACAGACTGCAGGAGTGAGTCAGCATCCTACCTTAGTAAGCCTGCAAAATCAGACAGGACCCCAGTATGGTGTCTCTGTCTCGCTCTCGCTCGTAAACCAGCTGTGTCAACAAAGCCAGCCTACTCTCCCACACACACACGTTCACACTCACACAAGGAGCATTTACAGGACATGACAAAACAAAAGCTGTGGGTGAAAAATGGCATAAAAATAAACAGTTTTCCAAATCAGATAAGTTTGAAACGCTCATTTCTAGATTGTAAGGTCTTCCTCGATGGGAAGCGGTCCGTGTGAAGCCAGTGCGAGTCTCCGTGTCGTAACGAATCGAGTAATAAAGGCAGAAATGACCGAGTAACATCTTGCACTGTACAACTCTAGCGTTTAGTAAACGTTTTCCTCGACTTTTTACTTTAGTTCGTCTCCTTCTTCGACACGCTGCGTTTATAGATGATCGAAGAGCCGCCGCGTGAGAAAGCGTACACACTACCGGTCAAAAGTTTGTGGACACTCGACTGAAACGTTTCTCACGATGTTAAAAACCTTTTGATCTGAAGGTGCGCGAATAAACGTGTGAAATCGGTGTCGTAGATAAAAATATAATCGCGCCGACGTGTTCGTTTCTTTCATTAGAAAACGAACATTTTATTTACAAAAAAATCTCGTTTTAAACGGACGGCTCGGAGGGAAATATTCCGAAAAGCAGCCGATAAGAGTCCGGTGTCGGTGTGAACTCCTTTAATACTGTTTAAAAATAATCTCAGGGAAATTCCTCAAGAAATCGGGTGAGAAAACGCCGAGAATACATTTCTGGAAATTCTCGGCAGAAATGGCGTCTACTTTGAAGATGCCAAAATGCTAAATTATTTAGATTTATTTTGGATTTTTCATCACAACATAATTCCCAGAGTTCCATTTGTGTTACTCCAGATGTTTTGATGACTTTATTATTAACTATTCTAAAATGTGGGGAAAATAAAAATAAAGAATGGGGGTGTGTAAACTTTTGAGCAGTAGCGTATGTGGGAATGAAAGGATTTTTCAGTGAGTCTGAGGGAAACCGAAGCAGCACGTCGTGTTTCTCAGATGGACGGAGCAGACTTTTAGGTCCTGGTTGCTTACGTATAATGTATTTTTACACTAAACGCCCCTGTTTTTCTCTCTTCCCCTCTTTAGGTGGTCGGGTCAGAGTTGAAGACTGCGAACAGCATGACCGTTCTCAATTCAGTCATCAGTCTGGATTCTGGCCTCGACCTCCTACCGGAAAGCTTCGACTCGCAGGGTGAGCGCGCGCACTTGTTAAAACACAGACCACACAAAACTCAGCCGAGTCTGCCTCACGACGATTCCTTTTAGCCCTGCTTTAACATTCCTAGCCACCCATAATCGTGTACGGCTGCCGTAGCATTCACTTTTGACGAACTCGCACTTCTGCTCCTCCTCCGTGTCTCAGAAGCCGAACAGTTCCAGAAGAAGCTGGACGAGACGACGGTTTTGCTGAGGGATCTGCACGAAGCTCAGAGAGAGAGACTTAGTGCCAAACAGCCTCCTAATATGATCTGCCTGCTCGCACCGAATGCGAAGGAGTTACAGCTAGGTACACACTCGCGCAAATCCCGGCGCAGAAACGATAGCTACTTACACACGCACACTTTATGGTTTATTCCGTTCCCTATTACCTATAAAACACTTCTGTACGTTCATCAAGTGTTCAATCTGTGTGTGTGTAGCGGAGAAGGTGACTGAAAACTTGGCTCAGCTGACCAGTCAGGTGACTCCTGGAGATGTGAGCAGCGTGTATGGCATTAGGAAAGCCATGGGCATATCACTGCCTAGTGAACCTGCAGAGGGTACATTCACACACCTGACTACAGGTACAGTACAGAACACACACACACAGGCAATATTTAAGATAACACTACTTATCCAGTGTAATATGTTCATTATGTATGACGCCATTTCTAGATCTGTAAATCATCTAAACAGTGATTCCTATATTTAGGGCGGTTGCATTTTTCTGGCCCAGAAATGAGCTCCGCCCCCAGCATGAACAAAGCAGCTCAGCTTTTAAAAAATATAAATTATATATATTGATGTTTGTTTGCCACGATTTCACAGTGGGAGCGGAGCAGCTGGACAGAGCGTGTATGGGCTCAGACGTCGTCTCTGCTATCACAGTGTAACTGTATTGGTCATTGCTGTACTGATGCTTAGTTTGTCTGATGTTTATATATATTTTGCTTAATAAAATGTGTGGATTTTATAAATATATATATATATCTCTGGGCAGGTCCAGTGCTGGAGAATTTTTTTTTTTTTTTAGAACTTTACTGCCATCTCAAGTTGTTCCAGATATACATCATGTGTTCCCTGTTGTTTGTGGGGGAAAATAGCAGGTATATTATTTAGGCATAATGCGTAAAGTCACAGGAAACGTCACAGGTTTTACCCTTGAAACGTGTAAAATTATTTATTTCCATACTGATCCTGTACAGCAAGTTTAACTTACACACCTTGTACTGAAGTTTAAAATGGCGACGATAGTTAGTTTCAGTTCAGTTAAATGTTACAGTGCACCCACGTTACTTTCAGCGTATCCGCTTTATCCGTAGACGTCCACACGGTGCTCAACTTTTCCTTCCTTAAAACGTCATCGTGACGCACGTCAGAAAAGCAGATGCGGCTCGAAGCGAACAGGAATAGGAAGTGCAACAAGGACATGGCCCCGCCTTCAAATAGGAGGAGTCATAATGGCAGTCAGGTGCGTTGCTGTATGTTTAGATCTGCTTAGTCTTCTTAAATTAATCATGGAACAGCTAAAATTACGTAAAATCCTGTTAGATTAGGCCAGAATTTCATGACCATGACAGAAATATGAAAATCGGAAACAGTTCGAAGTCATTCAGCAGGAAGTCTTCACATCACGTCCTAGGAAATAATAATAATAATAATAAAAAAGACGTCCTCTTCATGTTGGAGTGTGCAGGTCCCATCATTTGTTAGTAATGTCAGATTTAACACAAAGACATACGGTGACAATCGGCAGTATTCAAAACGCCCGGAGTTCCTCTTCTGTGAGCTCGGTTAGTTCCCTCCGCCGTTTTTAAGGATCAGAACAGGAGCAGACGAGTTTAAAGTCACCGAACACACGGGGAAAAAACAGAAAGGAAAAAAAAAAAAAAAAACCCTGCTCCAGCATCGGGTTGGATCGCTCCTTCTCGGCCAGTCTGTAAAATGTATATTTGTTCAATGTTTCTGGCTTTGTGAGGGTTTTTTAGGCTTCTGGCCCAGTCTTCTAACATTTGGAAGTCCTCTCAGACTTGTATAACAGCATAAAAAAAAAAAAAAGAAAGAAAACCCTATCCATCCAGATGTGTGTGTGTGTGAGAAGGTCAGCACTTTCAGCTGAGCCCCATTCCCTGCTGCTTATTGGAGTCTGTACACACGAAAAACGTTTTGAGTTCGCCTTTCCCCTTCACGTTGATCAGACCTCGGCAATCGCACGAGTAACCCAACTTCTGCAGCACGTCCGACGTCTCCTCCGTCACCTGGAACGCATACCACGTGCCTCAGTTCATGCAAATGATATGATTTAACAGTCGTCGAGGTTTACATTAGTTAAACTTCTGATGCGTAAATTTACACATAATTTTAAGAGTACGATACGAAGGTTCTTCCTGGATACCAAACTTCTCGTGTAAATGAACAACAAAAAGACTAAATCTTTCTTTTTAAAGCAAATGGAGAAATTCTCATGATTATCAAAAGCCCTAACGGGACATTTACAACCAAATTTGAGGCCGTTTAATGTTAATCTCAAACCTAATAATATGAATAAAAGGAGCTTAAACAACGTCCTGCATGGAGGAGAGTATAAAATCCCCTTACAGATCTGTATTCTCAGTGCTGTTATTATTCCCTCTATTGTAGAACTGCCCAAATATTAATTGTCAGGACACTAATCATTAAAAAAATAAATAAATCAATGTTTTGAACAACCTAAAGTAGGCAGAAAACTCAGTTACACTACATTTAAAAGAAACCTACACATGACATGTTAGCAATACATCTGGAGTTGCACCTTAATAAGTAAATATTAGAAAGAGAGGGTTTTTTGTGGCTAGATTAACGTCTAACCCAACGGGCTCTCATTCCGAGTCGAGTCGCCTCGTACTAAGCATTTCTGTCTTTCTTCTATTATTAATCAAAAGCCTTAACATCAGTGGATAATCATTGGCTTTTGGACAATGCCAATTCTAACCAGAAGGCAGTAGCCTCATGGCAGTTTGGCTTTTTCAATATCACGTGCGACGATCAGTAGGTTTACACGGACGACAATAATCCGATATTAAGACGATACTCTGATTAAGAAACTAGCATGTAAACAGAGATTATTGATGACCTTAATCCGATTAAAGTCATACTCGAAGTAAACACGAATCGAATTAAGACGTGTGGAGGTGTATTACAGACACGTACACACCTTAATCACACTGTTAACGGCGTGCGGGAGTTTTCACCGCATCGTGCGACAGGACACGATCGCACACGGCAGCGCTCGACCGTTTGACGGCAAACGAGAGAGCACGGCCGCGTCCCAAACCGCGCACTTACCTACGTGTAAAACGGGAACATGAAAGGGGTATTCTAAAAGCGACTCGTGTAAACACCTTAATCAGAATATCGTCTCATTCCGAATAAGGTCAGTAATTAGATTACTGCTGTCCATGTGAACGGAGTCAGTGTCTCTAGAATCAGTTTGAGGGTTGAAGCTAAAAGCTTTTCAAATCCGTCTTTGAAAATCTCAGTTTTTAAGCGAAAACAAATCTAGAGTAGGACGTACCTGGATCCTGCCCAGTTCTCCGGTGCTCTCCATTCGGCTGGCTACGTTCACAGTGTTTCCCCAGATGTCGTATTGCGGCTTGCGTGCTCCGATCACCCCCGCTATTACCGGCCCGTGGTTTATTCCTGCACAAACACACAAGCGACATGCTTTGAAAACACTTGTGAAAATATTTATCTCAGCAGGACGACAGTCCTACGACAACATGCGTTTTACTCGCCATGGGAGTAAACAGTTAGAAGGTTTTAACTGCCGTGTATTTAAAAAAAAAAAAAAAAAAGGCCGTAATGACGTCACCGACCACACGAGTGCTTTTTGTGAACTCTAGTCAAATGTCAGTTACTATTCATATCTGTGGGTGAGAACCGCGTCACTTTATGAAAATATACCCTGGACGTAATGAGGCACGAGATGGAAATTAATCCCGAGCGCGTGCACACACACTACACGGAATAAAAATAATGAATTTCACCATGTTCTCATTAGTACGTACAGACGTCACACCGTCGGCAATAATAATAAAGATTCTGTCTCTGTGCCACACGCGTAAAATATTCAGTCACAGGAATGACTCGCTCTCAGTAAAAAAAAAAAAAAACTTTAAATAGCTCTTCAGAGAGTTCAAACAGAGCGCTGGACAGCGGAGTTTTAATAAAAGCTCGACCACGTCAGCGCATTAAGTGACTTTTCAGCCCAGATCAAGCAGATGAGCCGCTCGTTCCTCCTCCATCAACGGTTCCACTCGTGCCAAATCGAAGACGAGAGAATTCTTTAAAGTTTTCAAATCAGTAATCCGTTCCTAAAGCTTCTTTTCAGATTTCAGCGGGATCTTGAGATCATATGCCCGTGTTTCCGTTACCGCACGAGACCAGGCCGCAGACGTGTGACGCTAGGGCGCAGAAACCTCTCCGAAACTTCTGCAGCAGAACGAGTCGGATAAAACGGCAGCTCTGCTCACGGCAAACGGTATCAGGGTTTTCATTTGTTTTCGCTTCGGGGGAAAATAGAATTTAAAAAAATATATATAATGTGCACAACAAAAAAAAGAAAACAAGTACCCTATTCAGATAAAGCAGTTACTGGAGATAGATAGATGAATGAATGAATGGATTAATGATGGAAAAGATGAACTGATACATTAGTGGATAGGTGGATTTAATAGATTTATAGATGAATGGATAGACGGATGGACGTATATTCTCTTAAACTCACTCTGTGTGTGTGTGTGTGTGTGTGTGTGTGTGTGTCCGCTACACTCACCCACACGCAGTCTAAAACTGTTAAACGAATGCCGGTTGATGCCGTCCAGCTTTCCCATCAGGGCGATGGCGAACTCCACCATGATGCCGATCTGTGCCGGCTGCCGCTCGCGGTCCCGGTCCTGCCGATACAGAGCTCACGCTTACCATGTGGAACGTGAAACAGGGAACTGTTTTTGACAATAGGAATTTGTCCCATTACAGTAACTGTCTAACATATAAACCAATAGTTCAACAATTAATACATTTATCTTTCCTAACGCGTTATACCCGGTACCTAATATCTGCTAGAAAATCTGCTAACGGCGGATCGCATCACAATACTGGGAGATACGTGCATTATACGTGAATATATTTAGGTTTGCTAGCAGTGCTGTGTTTAAAAAAAAAAAAAAAAAAGAAAGAAATCCAATGAAGAAAATAAATAAATAAATAAAGATTTCAATTTATCATGTAAAAAAAAAAAATAATAAAAAAAAATGGCCAAAAAAACCCAACCATTCAGTGAAAAAGTTTTTATGAATACATATTAATATAAATACAATACAAATTCAAGATAAAACCAAATGTAATAACCACAATAAAATAATATTAATTATTAATAATAATTATTTTTAATATTATTATTATTAGAGATGGCACCGATCCAATACTAGCAAAAAAATAGATCAATTTTTATTTTTATTTTATTTTATTTTATTTTATTAAAAAACATATTTTCGGATGTGTGAAAGAGTTGAGGCCTTCAGTAAAAAATAAAAAAAATAAAAAAATCAACTGAAGCTGAAATCATATCGGATAGGTCTTCGATCGGAAAAAGAAAAAATGTTGATTATGTCTATTCTAACAAAGATAATAACAATAATAAAAATATGTTTATATCATCATCATCATCTCGCTTTGCCCTATAATCCACAAACACGAGTATGACTAAAACGATGTATACTGCGTAAATAAACTAAAACAAAAACGTCTCAGCTTTTTGTTTAATTATAGTTTTTAACCGTAACATTTTAGTTCGGTTTATATAGAACTAGTTTCCTAGATATTATATTCAAATATAATATCCATACTCATTAATGCCGAGTATTAAGGTGTACCCTTCTGCCCTGTGGCCTGGTGTAGGAACTTCACAGTTCACGTCGTAATGTAATACCTGATTCGTCTCCTGTCCAGGTGTCCCGCTAAGACCTGCAGCAGCCATGTACGTGCTCCCGATAGTCTTAATCTTCTCTACGCCGCTGAACTTTGGCTTAGACAGCAACTGCAGCGACAACAAGAAACGTCTTTAGCGTCGCTTCAAAAGTCACGACACTTACGAACTCGTCTGCGCCGCTGCTTCACCTCGTCGAAGTCCGCGATGATCTCGTTAAGCAGTCGCAGACACTCCAGTCCCTCTTTGTTGATGTCGCACTCGGTGTAGAACTCCTTAAAGTCAGGGACTGAAGCGAACATCACGCACACGCAATCGTACGACTTGTAGTACAGGTCCTGGAGAACACACACACATACACACGCAAAACATTTCTACAGTACATGATACGCATCACGATAGGCAAGTTATACAGAGCTTACCATTTTAAGGATACGAGGTATAACATTTAACGTCAGACCGCAAAAGCCGTCTCAGAACATTGTATCGTGACGCAATCGATCACGGTATAACGAAAATAACCTGATTCTCTTGCCATATTAATCATCCCATCCCAAATGAATACCAGAACACAACAACCGATCAAGTATAAACACAATACAATACAACACAACAACTAGCACGGAAACAGGTGGGACACCGAGAGATGGATGTGGAAGAGATGCATGAAGAAATGGAGATACTTCAATAAATAATAATAATAATAATAATATTTTTACAATAATACCTTGCAGGAAAGTACTTGTGTTTAGAAAGAAATTATAAATTCAAATATTCTGGAAAAAAAATACAAATAAAAAACCCCCGTCACTCCTGCAATATCATTTATAGATCCGTGCATGCTGTCTGTAGAAACGTTGTTTTGTTTGGTTAGTAATGTAACTATTGATACACCCACAGATAAACTCGAGCACGTGCATCTCAACCAGGCAACAAAAAAACATCTGATTTTACAGCAATGTTTAACTGATCATAATATTATACTTGATACGTCCCTAGCGTTCACTCACAAGCTCTTTTCTTTAGAAAGACGTATTAACAGATCAGTGTAACGCTGCTTTTCTAAGGCTAACTGTGAGAACCTAACCGCTGAAAGAACTTATCCGGCGCTAAAAGCTCAGAGTGCCATCCGGGTCACGGCACCAAGTTCTTGGCATCATCAACGAGTTGAGCTTTAGACTCTTGATGATGATTTGAATCTCAAGATCAGTGTTTCTCCCCCTCAACAGAACTTCAGAAAGGCTTCACCAGCTCGCTCTCGAAACCGAAGAGCCTTAGGCTTATGTTCGGAGAAGAGACTGAGATCATACTGCGTTCTGCAAATATTTCCTTCTATATCCTCAAGGAAAACTTAGCTGTGAAATAACGAGGAAATGATATCATCTTTAAATTAAATACCAAATGTTATTCAGCCCACTAATTACGGAAAAGCGTTCACCAGTTGTTCACTGAGAAACTGAAGCCCACACCACCACGTTACGTCCATTATATCTTTCGCTGAATAAAATGTAAGCGACTGAACTGAGTCATGGATGAAGTTCTACATTTATCAAGCTCTGGAGGTTCTACTGCTCTTCACCGCTTGGTGCGTCACGGCACGCCATGGTGTGAAATGACTCGGAATGGCATGCTGCGAATGGACATGTTGAACGCTCAAGCTGGTCCCTACCTTGTACTTCTGGTTTAGTAAAGTGTTAGTGGAGAGCAGCCCCACCTCGTTCTTTTTGTTCTCGCCTACGAACAGCGCGGCCACGTGAGCCGGGAGAACGTTCTCCAGCAGCAGCCGCGTCAGATTCTCACACAGCTCGATCTCGTCTTTATCCGTGCGGTTCTTGTTCTTCAGCAGGAACTCCTGACGGCAGCAGAACTCGTCCTGTAAGGAAGAGGAACGGTTTCACCCACCTGGATCTTAGGAAATAATTTCCCTATTAACGTCTACGCAGAACGCCAACCCTGCTTTGTATCAAATATACATATTTTATACACACACAAGTTTCCACGATATTTCTTCATGAGGAGGAAAAAAAAAACAAGGAAGGTAAGTGAATATCGGCTAACTGACTAACTTTGTGCAAACGTTAGCAATATTTTCTGCTGAGATAATCTTTCCAGTTCCCATATCGTAGCTAGCCAGCTAACACAGCGAGGCAGAATGATGGAAAATCTGATGCACCGCTGCTTGTTGAAGATTCGGTTCCCAAATTAGTTCTCAAAACGGCAGCAGCAGTCCGGTGTGATGTCACATGAACCGCGAGAATAACGTGTTTAAAACGTGCGATTGTGTACCTGACGTGATATAAGCAGCATGGTAACCAGGAACAGCGTGATGTAGATGCAGCTCATAATCTGCGGCTCTTTCATCAGTCCTCCGATCTTCAGTGAATCTGTGAAGTTCTCAGTACTGCAACTAACACACACACACACACACACACACAACTGTAATTACACACATCATAAGTTCCTAACGCTAGCACATACTTCAGAGCAGAGCAGAGCAGATCTAAACGTTGTGGGCCAATTCCATGTGTGTGTGTGTGTGTGTGTGTGTACCTGTTGAGTTTATAAAGCAAGCAGCTGTACGTTTTGAACAGATCGTTCTGAGTACAGCCGATGATGATGTAATAAATGGCTGAAGCGATGAAGAGGAAGGCCATCTTCAGCTCGAAGCACACTCTCAGAAATACTCCACACACCAGTAATGTCAGGATACAGCTATACACCGAATACTGAGGAGGAATATATAAATAAACGTGCATAAACATGGCCTGAAGTACAGCCGAATCGTCGATTACGTGGTGACAGATGTTAAAAAGGTTAGAAATAAATGACGGTCTATGAAATCTAATAAGAACTCTCCTATGAGTCTCACACACACACACACACACACACACACACACACCTTTTTAATTAGTGCAGTCACTTAAACACTGTGTGGTTATGATGCGTGTCAACAGATAATAAATGTTTGTGCGTGTTCTACGTACAGGCAAGCAGAAGAGATCATTACGAAACCCGTTTATGCTGCTTTCATTTCCCCGAACATCGACAGGGTTAAAACACTGGAAGAGAATATATTTGAGTGATGAATGAATAAGTTCTGTGTAAAACCGCCGCACATTCGCCTGCACTATATGAAACGTTACTTACCAGGCTGAACAAGGCAATGATGACGATAACCGTAGTAGCGATAGTTACTAGCGGGAGACGCACAAAAGGCCTCTTGACCACGGCTTGGGACACGGCCGATAACCACTGGCAGGATTCGAACTTCTCCGGGAACAGTTTCTGGGGGGGAAAAAAAATGAGAAAAAAAAAAGAGTCTGTAAATATCTTACTTCTGTTTATACTGGGACTGAGATGTATGAATACATTACATACAATTTACATCATAGATAGACAGACAGACAGACAGACAGATAGATAGATAGATAGATAGACAAGCAGATATACAGACAGATAGATAGACAAAAAGATGTGCAGATAGACAAATAGATCCCTAGACAGGTAGAGAAATAGATAGACAGACAGACAGATAGAGGCAAACAGATAGACAGATAGATAGACAGACAAATAGATCCTTAGACAGATAGAGAGACAGATATACAGATAGAGGCAAACAGATAGACAGATAGATAGACAGACAAATAGATCCTTAGACAGATAGAGAGACAGATATACAGATAGACAAATAGATCCCTAGACAGGTAGAGAAATAGATAGACAGACAGACAGATAGAGGCAAACAGATATACAGATAGACAGATAGATAGACAGACAAAAAGATATGCAGATAGACAGATAGATAGACAGACAAATAGATCCTTAGACAGATCGAGAGAGAGATAGATAGACAGACAGATATACTGATAGACAGACAGACAAAAAGATAGACAGAGAGACAGATAGATAGACAGACAAATAGATCCTTAGACAGAGAGAGATAGACAGACAGACGGACAGACAGACAGATAGAGGCAAACAGATATACACATAGACAGATAGATAGATAGACAGACAGATAGATCTTTAGACAGACAGATAGACAGGCTGTGTGTGTGTGTGTGTTTTGAAGAAAGGGAGTGAGACCGACTCTGTAACAAATGTCAGTCTGTTTTTAGTGGTCAGTCATTCCAGACACAGTCTCCAGCCAATCAAATACAAGAAAGAACAAGTCTCATGACATTCTCCACGTAACATACAGTCTAAATGTGCTAGCATCTATGAAACCTCCAAATCTGGAAATGCATGCACACACACACACCATCATAAGCGTGTTTAAAACCGGCAGGTGCCAGCCGTTAATAACCTGAATGTGACCGGCAAAACAGATGGCAAGGGTCAGCAGTAACACACACGCCAACAACGCAAACACCAATCCCAGCTTCTTAGGTCTGAAAGAAAAAAAGCAGAGAAGCACTATGATATGCATCATATATATCATAATTATAGGATCATATATTCAGTTCTGTCCTCGTGTGTGTGTGTGTGTGTGTTTCCATCACTCACTGTTGTGTGACACACATCTGAATGATGAAGATACACAGGAAGATAAAAGTGGCACAGCTGACGTAGTACTTAAAACTAGGCATTTCTGTAGTCCTGTACTGAGAGAGGTACATAAACATGAACACGTCGTGCATTTGAGCGCAAAACAAACAGAGACTTCCTGTTCTATTTCACAGATATTCCTTCATTAGCACAAGTACAGGAAAACAAACATATATATATATATATATATATATACCGACTCAAATATCACTCATCTCACCAACTGTGGACGAGATAAAGGTTATCCAATGAGCTACAATTCCACCGTTTCCTCGGACACTGCTTTAGGAAGCTGTCGGTTATACAGCATTAATAATGAATATTCATGAATTCATTTTAATATACTATAATTAAAACAACAGTGCTGATGAATTCTGGATTCTGATCGGTCAGAAGGTGTTTATAGTACTAACACGGACTCGCGTAGCGGACGCTTCACGTAAACTCCGGCCCTTTTTTTGAACGTTTATGGCAGGAGTCTTCAGAGTCGGTGCTTCCGAACAGTCAGGGTCATAAAGCTGTGATTTTACGTTTTTTCCGATAAAGGAAAGTCTTCAGGACGAAGACTTTTCGGCTTTTGGGTGATGACAGCGACGTTTCCTGGACATTCCACAACATTAAAATGATCAAAATGCATGGCGTGATGTTCCTTAAGAAATAAAAACTTGTGGTGTAAGTGGAATAAAACACGTCAGGCTTTTTTAAACTGCATTACGTTATTATTATTATTATTATTATTTTGCGCTTGGGACACGTTGGACGTTTTCTTTGGAAAGCTGCGTGTTTGGCATTTTAATAAAAATGGTATAAATCCCCAGAGGACTGTTTTCTAAGCTCGTCAGCGAACCTCAAACATCTTCACGTACGCCGATATACGTTTGCCATTTTGCTAATCCGGTGCACGTCCGGTAAATACGGAGTGATGATGTTATTATGCCGTTATTGTGGTTGAGATGTTTACCTGTTTCTCCAGCCCGCGCTTAGTGAACCACAGAGTGAGACCAGAAATCTCCTCCGACTTCACCCACTGCCTGCACACACAAGAAACAAAACACGTGCGCTAAACGTCCGAAGTATTCCCGTTCTCGGGGGTGAGAGAATGATCGCATTACGATCGCAGATGAGGCTCACACACTACAGGCAGATCCCTGCTAAAGCGCACATGACCCCCCAAACCCTCACAAGAACGATCAAAATAAAGAAATAAATATGCAAGAACTATCGATCATGTGACTATGTAGCATGTGGCCGTTTCTGGTCGTCTGTTCTGCAAAGAGAACTGGAGCGCGAGAGAAAAAAAATGAAAAAGTAGCCGTTTTTACAGTTTTGATGTCATCGCTGCCGTCCGAAAACATGTCGGACGACACGAGACGGATATACCGTACCAAAAAAAAAGCGGAATCGCATTCCTTTATAAGACGGCGGAAATAAATAAATCGAACGCGTACGGCGATGACGAGAAAGCGAGTGAGATAGACTCACTTGCTAGAGCTCAGCTCATCGATGGTGGTGATCATCTCGTTGTGCAGCTGCTCGTCAAACTTGGTCTTCTGGGACTTATTCCTGCAGGAGACATTAGTGAAGTTAAACACTTAACATCAAAACACACACACACACACACACACACACACACACACACACACACACAGAAGAGAAGTGGGAAGTGTGTGTAGAGGTCACGGCCGTTGTCATGCTGGTTACAATCTTTAGGCCAAGCTGCCAGTGGGAGCGAGAGAACCAAGTAGTATGTGCGTGCATGTGTGTGTGTGCGCGTGTGTGTGGTGCACGTTTACACATGTAGGTGTGGCATGCAGGATGCCTTGTGTTAGTTTAAATCCCAGAAGGAGCCCTGATACAGTTTAGGAAGGAAAAGGGAGAGAAGAGAGCCATTTCCTTACACACCCACCACCCCACACACACACACACACACTTTCCCATCTTATCAACCGTGGTGCAGTAATCCTGCAGAGGAGTAAAAAGGTCCACTCTTCAGCACAGGAGTGGTTATTATAGCTCATGCTAGCCGTGGGCTCAGTAACACAGGCCGAGTGAGCGATCAGGGGGTTAGTGGTGAAACTGTGTTCCAGGCAAAACGTCTTCGGAGCCAACATGGTTCCACTCACTTATTCACGCTGAAGGGAGGGGTGGGAAAGGACAAGGACTCCTCAAGAGACTCATCAAAGCTGCACAGGGGGATAAAAGTCAACTTGAACACAACACAAAAGAGAGACAGGGAGAAAGAGCAGGATTTCCAGAGACCCGTCTGTGTGGATAATACAACGTGAACACAATTTCCATAAATCCGTTTTAAAAAAAAAAAATCTGCATCGATAGAAGAAAGGACGGAAAAGAAATCCCGACACCATGTGCTCGGCTATCACGTCTTTAGGATCGACACGTGATGCCAACGTACTCGAATTTGCTTCGGCTACCTTTTTAGAAAACGTACGGGACGACAGAAAAAAGAAGAAGAAAAGACATCGCTCGATTTCTGCCGTTCTTTCTCCCTTACCCTGCGACGGCCATTTTCTACGTAGCCGCCATTTCTGCGACGGCGCTGCAAAGCGATTGGCTCGAACGATTCCCCGGACCTGTCGTGTTGCCCGCGTGCTCCGACGTTTCTTCACTTCCTCACTCGCAACTTTACCTTCTTACCTGCTTACATGTTCTCTTCGACTCAACTCGTTACTCTGGTTTCATCTTGTCCTGTCATACGTGACGTCTTATTAAAAGGAGACGCTGGGGGGGGGGGGGGGGAATTAAGCTTGGAAAGATCACTGATGTCTCGCTAGTACAGTTAGCAAGCTAACTGTATTTTGCTAATAGCTAATACGAAGCCTGGCAAGTAGCACGGGAATCACAAAACTAAATGTATCGCCGATTAGTGTGTATTTGGGTTTAAACTAGTTAGAAGGTGATATATAGATGTATAGACGGTGTATATGGTGGTGCCTCTGGTTAGTGTGCATATCTAGTACAGCTTGCTTACGCTGCTAATTCATGTAAATACATTTTAAACAAAAATAAATCGTATACTGTAGTTAATTACTGTATGCGCTGTAGGCTATACTACTATTCTGCTATGTTGCATGGTCTCGCTATAGTATACACACAGTTATAGACACACACACATACACACACTACAGGCTCATGTACGACTCACCTCTCTGTCATTTTTAATGGCGCTGATCTCATAGGAATGTCCTGACGAGTGACAAAAAGACAAACTCTCGTTAACAATAATCAGAAAAAAAAAATCTTTCAGAATAGTGATTCACTATGCATTTGTGTGTGTGTGTGTGTGTGTGTGTGTGTGTGTGTGTGTGTGTGTTCACCTTGAAGCGGCTCTTGCTGTTCACCATAGTGTCCGTGATTAAGCCCTCTCTGTTCTGGAGATGGGAGAAGGGCTTCACGGCCCCCCACGACTCCAGGTAGCGCGTCATTCTGACGGACGCTCGCATCTTCAAACCGTCGTTCACGCGCTGCTTAGGAATGCTACGGCTGCACTGGGACGGGTCCTTAGACTGCGCGAGCACACAAAAAGGTATATTTGTTTGTTTTAGACCGAAGAGATTTGAGTCCGAATATGAGAAGAGAGTTTAGAATTTCAGCTTTCGACGTATTTTTTTTTTTTTTTTTTTTACATATTCGCTACATATATTTATACGTTGCGAAAATACTGGAACATGTGACTGACAGGCGTTTCTTGTTACCCAGGTGATTGTTAAATAGCCACTCTTGGTTTTAGCTTTCCGTTACACATTTCTTGTTAAAAAGGATAAGCCAACATGAAGATCAGAGAGCTGTCTATGGGAGAAAGAAAAAAAAACAAAAAAAAAAAAACGGGAAAATGTAAATCAGAGGCATTGCACAAACATTGGGCGTAAGCCAATACAAGAATTTGGAACGTCCTGTAAATGAAAGAAACCACCGGTGGACTGAGCAGCAGACACACCGAATGGGTCGGCCAAGGAAAACCACAGCAGCTGATGACAAACATTGTGAGAGGCTCGCCAAGTTTCAGAGGGGACTGTATAAAAAGCCAGTTGGGTTTTATCCCAAATCTAACTGGGATTTTGTATGGGAATTAATTCAATTAAAATGACTCCTGCGGAAGGCGGAAGTGAAGATGGCGGGTTTACATCCTGGGTCGCTTAAGAGATCAAACAAAAATAAATCATTACTGGAGGCATACCGGAGGAGATATGAACACACAGTGCAGTGTATTGAAGCTCGGTATAAAATTATAGGCTCAGAAGTACGCTAATGCATTTGCATAAAGAACTTTAAATGGAAATCTATAAATACTGACCCGGGGGTCTATAACCAGGTAAGTCTTGATGTTGAGCTCCTTCAGGTAAGTGTCTCTGAGGTGGCCGTTTCCTTCCTCCACCTCGTACGCTTTATTCAGATGCTTCAGAGTGGCCTCGGTGATGTGCACCCGGCTACACACACACACACACACACACACACACACACACACACATTATGCTCAAATCAATTTTTATATTTAAAATATTTGATACAAGCAATAAGCATAATCTCATCTCATCTTGCTAATTCCTGTACGTTTTAAAGTGTAACATTTCCATTTGCCGACTTATACAGGTGTTATAATAGCAGCATACCCAGGCAACCCTCCAGACTCCATGTGATTGGCCAAGGTGACGTCATGTGACCAGACGTCAAACTGCCATTTGCGTAGACCGATGACGCCGCAGAGCACGTTTCCAGAGTGCACGCCCACGCGCATGTTAATATCCACTCCTGTCGCCTCTCGAACCCGCCTGCAAAGAATGACGGGGAAATTGAATGAGTAATTTATTTCACCCAGTGTGTGTTTTTATATCCGTGTGTGTGTGTGTACTTACTTAATTGCTTCACACATGTCCAAACCCATTTTGACGCAGTTCTTGGCGTGTTTCGGTAAGGAGACGGGTAGTCCGGATACACAGTAATAACAATCACCCAGGATCTTTATCCTCATACACTCATTCTCCTACACACACACACACACACAAAATATAACAGTTCTGCAAGAGATATACGTGAGCACTGCTGAACGATACGTCATTTCAACATACATGCAAAAAAAAAAAAAAAAAAAGTGATCAAACACTATTATTAAAAAACGAATTCATTGCTAATGAACAAAACAGGTATTTTATTTAACAGGTAGAGTTTTGAAAATCACTCACTTTGGCAATCTGGTCAAATTTTCCAAAGAGTTCATTCAGCATGATCACCAGCTCTTTGGGAGAACAGTCGCTGGCTAAACGAGTGAAACCAACAATGTCTGCATACAGGATGCTGAGATAGAGAAGTTAAAAGTTATAAACGTAGAGAGGAACTAAGACGTATATAGTTATATATAAAATATATCTATATGGGGGGAAAAAAAAAGAATAATAAGTAAAAAGTAGAGATGGCACGATACCACGTTTTCGATTCCAATACCGATATTGAAAACATCCAGCGTAGTTTTCTTTAAAAACTTCACAATGAACCTCTTTCACACAAACATGACCGTTTTTGTAAATATAATAAATATACTAAGCATATACATATATATAGTTCCAAAAATACATTTCTTTTCCAAATCCAACTATTATAAAAGGTGCAAACATTCACCGATGCTCAAGAAGGCAACACGATACATTAAGAGACAGGGGGGTGTAAACTTTTGATCAGGATGATATTTTGTTCAAAGATATTATTTCTTTCAATTAGTACCACCCTTCAGAAGCGACATAAGATATTTACATGTTTTGCAAAAGACAAAAACAACGACAATTTACATCCTGTTCAAAAGTTTACACGCCCCCCCCCCCCCCCGCCGCAGGACTAAATAAAAACAAAGTGCAAACAAAATGCAATTTTTTATGATCCCTCTTTTTTTTTAAAAAAAAAAAATTATGAACATTTTGCTTATAAACTTATGACCGACTGTAAATACAATCAAATCGATCACAATAACAAATCTCTTTATACGTAAACATTTCCAGTTCAAAAAAATACATTTCTTTTCCAAATCCACTTCCAATCTTCGCCATTTGTGACAGGATCCGATATCCAGCTCGATTCGATTTGGTTTTATTTCTAAAGAGCTTTTAACAACGGACATTTTCACAAAGCAGCTTTACAGAAATCCGGATACGGATTAAAATTCCTCCGTTATGTTTTCTCTGCTATCCGATCCACCACTTCTTCCCGGTACGGACGCTTTCCGATACCGCCTATCGGACTGGTGCCAACTCTAGCCTTAAATAATAAATATGTGTGTTCAACATGTTTTTGTCCATCATAAGGCAAAACTGCGAGCCGATTTTGTATGACGAGCCGAAAACAGACCAATCAGACGTTGCCTCGTGATGTTGATATCAATATGTGCGTTCACGATCGCATAGCTCACTTTAAAAACTCTTTTCAATAAACATTCCTTTTATAATTACAGTGAAAGTCTGATTTAAAAAGTACTGCCGGATTTAAGTTCGAAAGTGTCGTGCAAAATGTATAATACTTTGAGGAGTAATTTTTATTTTTTTTTTCTCCTTACATAACCGAAAACTCTTAGGCATTTCAGTGGAGTATCGCACACATTTATATGGAAATTACACACTTGATGGATTACACGATGGTTTAGGACTACAATTACTATGTCAGCTTTAGGGCCGTAATTGCAGTTTCGCACTCAAGTCTCCATCAGGGAACAGACAAAAACTTCTACAAAATAGACTTCATGTGAAAACAATAAAGAATTTTGGGGTTTGGGATTTAGGGTTCAGGGCTTAATCGGTGTTCAAAACAGTGTTACTATGAATATACACTTTAATACACTGAAAGAGACACACTATTAGCATCACATAAAAAAATTATATATATTTCACTCTACCCACGTTTTACATCATTTCTTCCTACATTCTTTTGAGTGTCCATGGAATAAAATAAAATATTACATGCCACGAGTGTACCAATAGTTGCTGCAAGCCTTGTAAGAATCGACCAATCGGTGTGCGAGAAGGCGAGAATTAAAGCGAGGGGTTAAAGCGATGCAAACATGCGCACACACGATGCGATATTAGACCGTAAGCACATCGTAATGAAACTAAAGCCGAATCCCGGACATTTTCTCAAATTTAGAAATCCCACGTCCGGGAAAAAGACAACGTATGGTCACCGTAAGTTAAGGTTTCTTCCTCGTATCGTCTCAGGGAGTTTTTTTTTTAATCGCCACCATCACCTCTGGCTTGCTCATTAGGGATAACTTAAAATTTATATCCTGAATTGACATGTTTGCGTCAAGCTGCTTTGTGACAATGTCCATCGTTAAAAGCGCTATACAAATAAAACTCAACCGAATCGAACTTAACAGCGTGCTTGAAATAGAGAGATCACTTCGACAAGTCAAACCAGAAATGTCTGCATTAAAGGGCGATGAAATGGAGAAGAAGAAACGCCACTCAGTTTCAATGACGCTTATAGTATATACGCAAAGATGATCGATTCACTAGACCAAATCGGATATTATTAAACAGGACATGCTTATGACATGAACCAGCAGGTGGCCATTCATGTAATCCAGGTTCTCTGAAACAATGAACATGCCAGCTGAATCATTCAAGCATCCATCCATCCATCTGCTGTACCGCTTATCCTACAGGGTCGGAGAACCTGGAGCCTATCACAGGGAGCATGGGGCACAAGGCAGGGGTTCATCCTGGACGGGGTGCCAATCTATCGCAGGGCGTTCGATCATCATATACAGTAATATCCTCTGAAAGACGTTCGTGCACAACACAAGAGATCCGAGAGCAGATTATTTTGTCCAGCAATCGTACATTCGAGTTAGAATCGAATTAATAACGAATAATATCTTTTTCTAAAACTATTCTCACTTAAACGTCCTCTTAAATGTTTCTAGCACAGTTTGAAAGAAGATGGTGAGGTGGGAGTTAGCGCAATAAGGGTTTTGGACTGATAGCTCTGACAGTTTCCCAGATTAACGCAGGAGTGAACTTGAGCCGATTCCAGCTCCTCTAACCGGCCCCAAGAGTCTCCAAAGGCTGTTAAAGAGCAATCCTTTTATACGATCCTTATATAATCCTTCAGTCTGACAGCAGAAATATGTGGCGGTGTCTGATTGTGGTCGCCGTGCCAAGTCACAGTGTTTGGCTTGGAGTCCGGTCGAAGGAAAACTTTTCCTCACGGGTCTCCGTTTAAAATTCTTCCTCACACTCACACAACACTTGCTTTTTTTTTTTTTTGCTGTCGTTTTATAAACCATCTCCAAATTTTCAGAGCAATCTGCTAATGTGCGCTCGATGACGTACACTCATGACCTTCTACTAGTTGTGCGTCAGTGGGTACGGAAACTAATTCAATACACGATTCAATACGTGTCAATTCAAAGCCGTTTCGCTCGTATGAGACGATTCAAGGCTGTATGGAGTGGTTGAAAAGCCTTTTGAGGTGACGGGATGAACGAGCGTGGTTACGCAATCGCATTTAATATTGAAGGTCAGCACTGCAACGATAAAAAGTGTGTACCGAGACGTGCGTCTAAACTCAAATCTAAACTAAATAGCACAAATACTTTTTAACTATTATTTCATTGTCAACTGATACATAAAAAAAAAAAAAATTGTTTTTCCCCATGTTTGGAAACTCCTCATCCTGACTAAAAGCGCTAAGCTATCGCTCAGTTTGAAATGTTTTAGTCATCTTATCAAACAGCTGATTCATGTACCGCTATAAAGTGAATATAAACTAACTTTTTTTTTTTTTTCCGCCTGTAGGAAGTATATATATCGCCACGTTAACAAACGAACAGCTCTTAAAACAGATCGCTCTCGCGGGTCAGCGAGTGTAAAATGAAAATATCAGACCTCCAAACAAATCCTGCATTGTTGGTGTACGCGCCCAGGTGCTGTGGAATCACGTGTGCGTGTACGCACGAGCTTCAGAGATATATTAGCGAATACAGAGTAGTCTGTTGAAGCTTCATGCTTCACTAAATAGATTACAGCTTCTAATTATAAAACCGAAAAAGGACCAGATGTTAGAAGCACGGAACGCGAGAAATTAAACGCATAATCAAAACAGCCTGTGTGAGAAAAGTTGATGTCATTACGATCGTCTATATAGAATAGAATAGAATAGAATAGAGACTAGCGTCGGAGAAGGTATTAAAACGCCCCTTCTTGCCTCGCAGGTTTCTCCCTTATATCATTAGGACGATCGGGTCATTTCTATCCATGTAGGCCACTCGGGTGCTTCCAAGTCACGTCGAGACCGGACTCCTACGGCTCACGGTCCGACCGCTGCGAACGATCCGGATCCATCATGCAGCTCTACACGTTCTCCCACGAGTTCTCCCACAACACTCCCTCCACTGGCTTCCTGTAGCTGCCCACATCAGATTTTTTTTTTTACAAACGAAACAAAAACAGAACACCTACAGTAAATTAGCGCGCTTAAACACACCCTGTTCTGCACCACGCTCCCTCCGAGACTCTAGCGCGGCTCGATCGGACCCCCACCGTCCCTCGAGGTACAAGGAAGACATGCATCGAAGGCTCTTCGGTGTACTTTCAAACCTTGTTGTACATACAAGATATATATATTTTTTTTATGAAAGTCAAAATGACGCATTGTGACGACCCGGACAACCGGAACGGCCTTGTAACCAGGAAGTAACACTACAAAACGTTCGCTTCCATGGTTCGCATGCTCAAACTTAAGCAAGATGTACAGTACTGTATAGCTTTCATTTCCTGAAAATACACAACAACCCACACAGCTGCTCTCAGAGAGCCTGGTGGAGCTACAGTGAGGATATACTGTATTTATACATATATATATATATATATATATATAAAAATCAAGATCATGATTCTTGTAGCTGCTGATGCAGGAGATGTATGCGTGCACGTGAATTTTTACCTGACGTTCTCGTGCCTCTTGACGTAGAGACTGTGGAAGTTATTGTCTTTGACCAGCCGCTGCTGTGCCTCCTTATCTTTGCATTTACAGCGCTCCATTATGGCCAGCTTCATCTCCATCGAAATATATACAGGCAGAACTGACTGCAACAGATTCTCCTAAAACACACACACACACACACACACATTATACATGGTGGTAAATGACTGTCAAATTATTATTATTATTTTTTTTTAAAGTACAGCCATATTGACCATTTTCAGAGTGGACGTGTAACTCTTCGTACAAATACATTCATATGCAAAACGTTCTTCGTCCAGAACACCTTCCTGTAGCACGGGAACTTCACTCATGAATATTAGAACATTAATGCGGTGCAAAGTCGTATGAAAAGAGAACGCAATTTTCTTAAAACTCTTTAAGAGTTCGAAGGTGTTCCCTTCATGCGGTCACGCTATATAGGCCGTGCATTTAAAAGAAATCATGCAATTAAAGGAAAAGGGAAGCGTGTCATATCACGCGAGCAAGCGCTCCCCGCTAATCTCTTACATCTCAACTGAACTCATCTCATCTACATCTCGAGCTAGCGAAACCTTTCATCATTCGCAGGCTACGTGACTGGAGATGGAGGCGATGAAAATCTACCGTCGTCTTTCGATAACGTAAGGCCCTCCGTAATAAAACAATCGCACGTCTCCTCAGACGTGGTGACGTAAATCGTGAATTTACAAATCCTCATATCCTGGCAAACGCTAATATAAAGTGATGCTCTGTACCAGCGGTTTGCTTGCACAGTTGCATCGTTCTTTACTGTAATTACTTGTATTTTGTCTTTCTAACAAGCACCTGCATAATTATAGTACATATAAAGAAGGACATTCCAAAAAAAAACCCTCGTTCACGTCCATCTCAGATAGACGTCTTTTAAAAACAAAGCGCAAGAGCTGATTTCCAACTGAGGAGAACAATTTTCTCTGCTGCAACCAAACTGATCATCAAAACCTGCTGCTCAGGATGAGGAAAAACGAGCCACACTACCAGAATATCCACATATTGCACGTATCAAGGAGGATTGAGCAAATACATCGAACCAAAAACTATGTAGAACCCAAAAAAAAAAAAACAGATGTTCCATGGAACCAAATAGGATCGTACACCCGTCGCATTTAGAGAACCGTTCGTCATTAAAGATCGATTAACCAGCAAAGGCGACTAAATACAGTGTACCACTGCCCCCCTAATCCTGACTGAATACAGCTCTAGACACTACTGGTAGAGCGGGTTGTCCGCTAATCGTAGGGTTGGAGGTTCGATTCCCGGCCCGCGTGACTCCACATGCCGAAGTGTCCTTGAGCAAGACGCTGAACCCCGAGTTGCTCCCGATGTCAAGTTAGCGCCTTGCATGGCAGCTCTGCTACCACTGGTGTGTGAGTGTGTGTGAATGGGTGAATGAGAACCAGTGTAAAGCGCTTTGTAGAACCGCTAAGCTTAAAAAAGCGCTATACAAGTGCCGACCATTTACACTGTCGTACGTTCAGACAGAATATAAGCAATGATTGGTACTATTTAAATTTGTAGCTCATGAATAATTAAAATGTCTCTATCATCTGTTCTTACAGAGAGATCGTATGCACCATGATACTGAACACACAGTGTGCTGAAAACTATTTTTCAGAAGTTTTATGTAGCAGACGTTACTCTAGTCACTAATCCAGCTCACGCTCTACCTGATACACAAACAAACCAATAACAACAACAACAACGACGACGAGTGGGCGGTTCCTTAGCTTATGTTTCCTCCTTGATTTGTTCAGCAACACCAAAACTTGGGCTGACGACAAGGAGGAGCTTAAAAAATTCAACGTGTTATATGGAACTTAAACCATTATATTTTATCATGTTCTACATAGGTTACAGGCTATTTGTAAAAAAAATTTTTAAAAAATCATAATAAATGACTATCGTACCTTTAAAAACATGAAAAATAATCACAATAATATCCTGGCTCATGATCCAGCATGAAAAAAAAAATCATATATATGATATGATATTTTTGCCAGATTCCCCCCCCTCTCTAATTTAAATAATAAATACAAGACATGATCATTCCCTTTTTATCAAATTCTTTTCAAACTCTCTTTCTTTCCTATCTTGCATTCTTTCTCGTTCTCTCTCTCTGTATCTCTCTCTTTCTTTAAAGCAGAGTTAAGGCTCTGAAGGTAACCGTAAACCAGCAGATCTTATCCTTCAGGAGAACAGAGGTTGACACATCCTCTCTCTCCTCTCCACATTCCCCCACCCCCCCCCCCACACAATCTACACTGTGGGTTTATATGAGGTGGAAGAGTAAATGTACAGCGTTCTATACATGTAGAAATGGCAGAAACGGAAAACTCGAGTCCGGTGGAACGCATTCCCGTTGTCCAGAGCACAAGTTCAGTATGACGGGATGCTGAAACGAGAAGCTGGAGGACACCATTTCATTTCAGTTGAAAACCAGCAGATCTATATAACAAGAGTCTTGTTATTATGGACCAGCAAACTAAAAGTATATGAAATTCAACATATATTACAACATTAATGTTCGTATACGCCATTACTTTCAAGCATTTTTCGAGCCAATATGGAGTACTAAGTGCTTAACAGATATAGAATATTATATATATACATACATACATACATACATACATACACACACACTGCTACAAGCCTAACAGAAGATGGTCAACACGTTCAATTTTGAGTTCCGGTAAAGAGGGATGAGTCAAGACCAGAGCATTTCCTCTCTCTCTAGCGAACCGTCGCTGTTTATTTTCACAGAGGAGAGTCTTAGTTCGCTATAAAGGCCAAATTGCACATCCCATCCAACTAAATATAATCCAGACCTTCGGTATCTGGCTCCACACAGGCAAATATTTAAATCGAGAGTTAGTCCTTTTAGAAAGCTAGACATGACGATGTTTATTTGACTGTTAAAATAACTGTTTCACAGCCAAGGAGATGCATCATGTCACGTTCGTCCAGCACGCAAACGATGTTGTTTCCTGTGAAAATCAGGGCGTGAAAATCAACTCGCCCAACTCTCAGACGTGGGTAAAATTTGCCACCGTCAGTCAGCTTATACCAGGTAACGTTATACCGCTCTCAAAATATTTACTTATTATATTTTTACGCCATTTTTGTACAAAGGCTCCAGAAGACATTTAATAAAGCTTTGACGCTTTATGAGGGCGGTACGACGGGGTCCCTGATTCGGTCCTGAGCCTGGGTTTCCTCTCCGTATGGAGATTCAGGAAACACGTGCAAATCCACACAAATGCCTCTTGAAGATGAGACAGAAGTAGAAATTAGATTTATTTTGTCTTATAATTGAATTGCCTTTGTTATGAAAAGGTTAACATCCCTACGCCTACGCAGCAACTACGACCTCCAGCTAGAGGATAAATATTTACACCACCGTTCTGGGCGAAAAGGGATTTTATTAGACGTGGTTTAATAACAATGCATAAATAGAGCTTTTATTGCTCTGGCGTGTGTGTAAACTACTGTAGCGGTACAGAATTCTCAGCCGGCGAGCACAACGGACCAGGACGATTCATCGAGATCCTCGCTCGAGTTTCTTTTTTTTTTTTTGGAGCAGTTAGTCGATGGTGTATTTTATTTATACGCGTGAATACTGTAGTGGCGGTGCGAGTACCATGAAAAAAAGTGCAGCCTGTGTGTAGGGTGTGTGTGTGTGTGTGTGTGTGTGTGTGTGTGTACACCGTACCTGCTGCCTCTTCTCGATCTCCAGTTTCATACGGATGCCGAGGCAGCGCAGTGTGTCCTGGAAAGTCTGCTTGAGTGCTTTCTCCATTAGAACCTTATGAAACGCTCCCACTACACTCCCACACACAAACACCACCGCGTTCGACACGAGCTGGAGAGAGAGAGAGAGAGAGAGAGAGAGAGAGAGAGAGAGAGAGAGAGAGAGAGAGAGAGAGATGGAAAGCCAGATTTCTACATGTGCCATTACAAAGTTTTATGAATGTACAGTGTGTCCCAAAGATAATAGGGTGGTTTGTCTGGGTTGTTTCCCCAGTTTACACTCTGAAATCCAGGACAAACTGAAGATTAGTTGAAACAAAATGTTATGGTTGGATATAGAACGTGGAAATTGACAGAATGTCGAACAACTGATGTACAGAGTGTCCGAAAAGTCAGGAAGCAACGAGAGTAACTTTATTATTTACAAACATACGATCTACGTGTTCATCCTCACGCATCTTCTCCCCAGCTGCGTCATGTTTTTGTGGATTCTGCTCAACATATCGTAGTTCCATTTGGTTCCTGACTTTTCCGACACCCTGCATTTACACCTTTAAATCTTCTATTACTTCTGGGACACGTTGCTCTTTCGCGCTCAAGCATCACTAGGTATTCATCATATTTCTGAAACGTATTAACGTAATCCAAAAATAAATAAATAAATAAATAAATAAATAAATAGAATCTCTCTCACAGCTCTCGGTCAGTTATCGGTGGCTTACCTGACTGGTGAGGTTAGGCCTCGGGAGCTCAGACTTGAAGTGCACCGACAGGACAATAATGTGAGAGAGGGAGGAGACGATGCTGAGGATGACGGCGTACCACATCTGGAAGGGGAGTAACGTGAACACCGTGATGATGATGAAGAGGAAGAAGGGCACCTAAACAGGGGAGAAGGAACGAATCACGGCTGAGGCGGCGTCGTTTCAAAACATCAGCTTAAATTCGGTCACGCGAAGTATTGACTTTGTTTAAAAACAGTCCTGTGAAAAAGTATTTGCTCCCTCCTGACTTTTTGCATATTTGTCACGTTAAACGGCTTCTGATCCGCATACGAAACAGAATACAAGACAAGGAGAATATGTTGAAAGAAAAAAAATGTTGTTAAATGATTGTTTCATTTATTTGGGGGGGGGGAAGGGTTATGCAACCCTTATATCACCCATGTGAAAAAGTAATTCCTCCATAAACGTAAGAGCCGAACGTTGTGCCATCTTCAGAAGGAACAATTGCAACCAGACGCTTCTGTTGACAGGAGAATTTTTCGCACACTCTTCTTTGCTGAATTGCTGTAATTCAGCCACATTGGAAGGCTTTCGAGTCCGCTTTAGCTCCTCCCACAGCTTCTCAACGGGCTTCAAGTCAGGACCGTGACTAGGCCGTTCTCAAAAACCTGAACCTTTCCAGCCATTCAGAGGAGAACTCTGTTGCTTTGTCTTTCCTCAGGTGGTCTTGTATTAGATTTTGATTGAAAATCTGAAGGCAAATACTTTTTCCTCAGAACTGTAGAAAATACTTGTAAATGTCGAAACGTTTATTTATTAGATCATGCTGCTCATTTAGTTTCTTCAGTTTGATCAAATTCTGTAAATACATTTTTGTGTTTTTTTTTGTTTTTTATACAGCAGTTAAAGTCATGTATAGATTTAGGATCAAGTGTAGAAAATTCTTATTACATACAGTTATGCGTGTGTGTTAGTTACCTGGTCCCAAGGAAAAATGGGCTCTGTGCAATAGATGAAAGTAAATCCCATGGTGAGGTGTGTAGCCCACACCACCAGACCCAACAGCGTGGTCCATTTCTGAGCGAGCGCCTCGGTACAGACCAGCACAAACACGGCCAGGAACACAAACAGCGCGCCGCTAACCACGGCCACAAACGCTACATGGTTGGGCACATTCTAAACCACACGCAAACACAAACATAAAGAGTGATTAATTGACATTCACATTTTTAATGTAGTATACCACACACACACACAAAATGACTCTTCAGCCCTAATGTGTCCAAGTGGTCATGAGATCCAGACCTCACCGTGGATCAGATTAGTAAATCAATATTTTGTGACTACAACATAGGAAAAATCCCCCATGAGCAACTTTAATATTAATCCATTTTTTTTGTTTAAATGTTTTCCTAGTACATTACTCACAATGCCGTTCATCTACCTTCTCGAGCTCTCTTCGTACTGCTAATACTTAGAAAGGAAGATTTAAAACACACTAGATGTTTTGCAAATGTACACGACGGAGTCAATTAAAAGCTCTACATCATGCTGCATTGTTCGTTACTGCATGCAGGGGGTCACTTATATAAAACTATAATCCTGTTATACATGTGATCCTTTAGAACGTCTAACTACGTGGGCTAAGAATTTGAACAGTTCAAGCACTCTTGATGCACTTACACCCCAAACGCCCGACTTTTATTCTCTCCATATTTTATGGGAAACACATCATTTATTACATACACAGATTCCCTTTCTCATATGGATAGACCACTAATGACTTACACAAACCCCGAACACACGGCTATGAAAGTGTGAATGATGGGAATGCTTTTGTGCATCATTCGCACTCGAGCTGTAATAACATTTACTCAGGTTTCTTACGATTTATATACCGGGAAGGAGAAGTTTCCTTGGTGAAAACGTCTCGCGTACGTCCACGTGGGAGAAGGAAAGAATAGTTCGTGTACAATAGCAGGAAAAAGTGCTGCAGATTTTCCCAGAGGAAACGTGCAGACTGATGGAAATGCCTGAACCTGCCAATCATAACGCCTCAAACACGTTCGCTTCCTGTTGCACGGCACGAGCACTTCCTTTCAGGACACTCACGACACTTCTTATTCTTCATCGCAGAAGGATTATGCAGGATTATGCATATTCTCTTTTGATAAATTCTCTTTTGAAGATCTGGCGCCCTCGGTGAATATGAGCACAGAAGGCTGTGAAAAACTGTCTTCATTGTTTAAATTTTCGATCTTTTGTTTAAAAAAAAAAAAATCACAAAAATACTCTGTTCTCATGGATATCAAGCAATTGCAAACACAACACAGGTGTGCAACAATTATTGGTCCCCCTATGAATTCACATGAGAAAAATATATTTGAAGTATATTCCCATTGATATTTCACATTTGTTTAGTACACCTGGGTGACTAGGAACGGGAAATTGTTCAACCATGACTTCCTGTTTCACAGGGGTATAAATATGAGGTAACACATAGGCCAAATTCGCTTAGTCATTTATAACAATGGGTAAGACTAAGGAATATAGCTGTGACGTGCGGCAAAAGGTTGTTGAGCGTCACAAAATGGGGCGTGTCTATAAGAAAATAGCACAAGCATTGGAAATGCCCATTTCCACCATCAGGGCAATAATTAAGAAGTTCCAGAAATGTTATGAATCGACCTGGAATTGGACGTGTGTCTATATCGTCTCAACGCACTGTGAAGAGGACGGTTCGAGTGGACAAAACATCTCCAAGGATCACAGCTGGAGAACTGCAGAAGTTAGTTGCGTCTTGGGGTCAGAAAGTCTCCAAAACTACAATCTGAAGTCATCTACATCATCACAAGGTGTTTGGAAGGGTTTCAAGAAAAAAAAGCCTCTACTCTCATCCAAAAACTCTTCAGTTTACCAGACACTACTGGAACTTCAGATGGGATCGGGTTCTATGGTCAGATGAAACCAAAATAGAGCTTTTTGGTAATAAACACCAGAGGTGGTTTTGGTACACAGAGAGGCAGCCATATGGAAAAGTCCCTCATGTTCACGGTTAAATATGGAGGTGGATCTTTAATGTATTTGGGGCTGTTTTTCTGCCAGAGGATCTGGACATTTTGTTAGGCTACATGGCATCATGGACTCTATGGAGCGTCAAACGGGCCGTGGTTGGATCTTCCAGCAGGACAACGATCCAAAACATACATCAAAATCAGCACAAAAATGGTTTACTGACCGCAAAATCAAGGTCCTGCCATGACCATCCCAGTCCCCTGACCTGAACCCCATAGAAAACCTGTGGGGTGAACTGAAGAGGAGAGTCCACCAGCGTGGACCTCGAAATGTGAAGGATCCGGAGAGATTCTGTATGGAGGAACGCTCTCAGATCCCTCGCCATGTATACTCCGACCTCATCAGGCGTTATAGGAGAAGACTCCGAGCTGTTCTCTTGGCAAAGACAGCTAACACAAAGTATTGACTAAAAGGGTGCAATAATTGTGGCACACACGTATTTAACAAATTTTTTTTTTAAATGAAATTAAGAAAGAAAAAGAAAAAAGATCTCTAGATATCCACGATATCTCATTAAAGTGTATCGTGACAGAATCGAGCACAATATCGATGTTAAATCGTGGTCAGAGTTGGCTATAAAGCGGTACAGAAAATGGATGGATGGATGGATGACCTGGTGCTTCGGGGTGAGCATGTGTAAAATATTCATTTTCTTTGGTATTATCAATTTATTTGAACTTGGACTAAATAAGGCTTCATGCTGTGGGTGCAACTGTGTTTTCTAGCTAACAGCTCACAGTTGTAGGCATCTGCAGGAGTCTGTATGCAAAAAGAAAACCCCTTCTATTTCAGTGTGTTCAAACTTGTTTACTCGATACCAGTAGCACTTACAGTGATTCTGACTTCCGGGGAAAAAACAAATTCAGCATGTCAGCGTTCAAGACAGACCAAAACCATGCATGTACTCCAAATAGTTCAAGAACAGCTTTCTTTAGGAACTTTAGGAGTTGAGCGATGAGCGTGCGCTTTAATTAATCACCGGCGAACGCGCGGTAACATCACTGGAAGAACTACGAGCTTCACTTTGTAGTGTATTTTTGTATGTTTGATGGGTTTTGAAAGTAAAGTTAGGTGTAATCTGATGACTTTTTACACGCGGTAATCAGCAACGTAATCAAACTGCAGTTTTAAAGTAGTAATTAGTCATCTGAGTCATCTTACCCAACACTGATGGTGGTAACACCCAGCCCTAATTATACGGAATACACCGAGTGTGTGGTGAGACCTTTTTTTTTTTTTTTAAAATCACGCTGTTTTTTTCCTCCCGATTGCATCAGACGCACGGTATTCTGCAGAAATAAACCGACATGCTCATACAGCTCTCCACGTCACCTGTGAAGTCATGACGACGGAAACGAACCCGAACTATATACGGTGGTGCTTGAAAGTTTATGAACCCTTGAGAATTTTCTAGACTTCTAGATTCATATGACGCAAAGATTGTCGCTCGTCACAAGGGGTTCACGTTTGTTTTGCCACTCACACACATGTAATATTCGGTCATTTTCCTCAGTAAATAAATGACCAAGGAGAACATTTTATCTCATTTGTTTAAATTTGGATCCAATTTCAGGACTCGTGTGAAAATCTGATGACGTTCTGGGTCATATTTATGCAGATATATAGAAATTTCTCAAGGGTTCACAAACTTAAGTGTATTTGATCTTTTAATTGCTCTTTGATGGTTACTTTAATTGCTACTTTTTGTTGATGACAATTTAATAGGAAATTAACAGAGTCAGACGTGTGTGTGTGTGTGTGTGTTTTGTGTATCTCTCACCAGCTTCAGGCTGAAAAACAGCACCAGCAGGATAGCACACGTGAGCACGCTCAGTCCGAGCAGCAAGACCAGAGGCTGATACTGGCTGATGCATGAGAACTTCCTGTACAGTGCTTCCTGTTTCAGCTTCTGCTCATTAAGGAGGTACTTCCCTTTCGCCGGCATCCTGACCAATCACAGTGCAGCAAAAACCCAGCCTCAGTCCAGCACAAGGGGTTGCTATGCGAATATGGCCATAGAGACTGTATGCGTGTGTGTGTGTGTGTGTGTGTGTGTGTGTGTGTGTGTGTGTTGGTTTATGAGGTTCCACTGCAAACCACACGAGTTTTCTCTTCTCCTAAATGAGTCATTCTGTCCGACAACACATGCTCTTCGGTCCTCTTTACTGGACCATTGCTCTCATCTCCCTCTCGGGCGTACGGAGAGATTCGGATGTCACACGGAACGGTAAAGGACGTGGAACGTCAGGACGGTCGTCACGGATACCTCCAAGACTCAGGAGAAGAAAAGAAAATCCTGAAAGATGAAAAAAATAAATAAATAAAAAGAAGAATGAATTACTGTACTGAAGGACAGAGAGCAAGGAGGTCTTTTCTTATTCTGTGAGCGCTCGCTTTTGTCTAAAAGCCATAAAACTTTCCAATCCATCTGCGACCAGTGACTCTCATTCACTCACACACACACACACACACACACACACTCACACACACAAAGAGAAAGTTAAAGGCTCACAAAAACTCGAATGATAAAAAGGAACAGAAGTATTTAAGCCATAAAACAATTATACTGAATGGAAATTCTTCACTCCAAACTGCCCCCACAAGTAATTTAACAATTAGCCTCGGTGTTGTTTTGACTGGTTACGACATTAACAGCACACTAGGTCTACGATGTAAAGTAAAAACGATTTATATATATATGTTAATTAATTAAAAAGATGCACTCCTGGTTTCATGTATAAATTACATGAATAATAAATAATTCATAATAAATTACATATAATAATACAAATTTTCCACACAATCAGTTTAAGAAACTTTCCTTTCAAACTTTATTCTAATAAATATTATAATCGATTTTTAATAGTATTCCTTATAGTCAACACGGCAAAATTACAGGCAAGACTTAAGAATATTTCAATGAAATGCAGACAAATAGTCATTCAAAAAATATATATATATATATATATATATATATATAAAAATGTCACTCAGTCTCCAGGAACATTATTGTTGCATTTGACCATTTCCTGTTTTCCCTGGATTATAAATACGAAATAAAAATCTACCTTTTTTTTTTTTTTTTTGCATGGAGACACGTCGCACACACAAACACACCAAACTTTGTACACACCGAATGAAGAAAAGCTACACACGGACAGCTGAATGATTCTGTGATTAAGAGTAATGTCTGACATTTGTATCCTGATCGTGAAAAAGAACACGATGGTGAACAAGAGAAAGACAAGAAAAAGCGCTACACTGTTGTGTGATCGTTATCGAGAAAAATGGGAAAACACGACAAATCACCGTTAATACAAAGGCAAATGCTGACCAGATAAAGTGGAGCCCGTCTCTGTGTGTGTGTGTGTGTGTGTGTGTGTGTGTGTGTGTGTCTCTGTGTATGTGTCTGTCTCTGTGTGTGTGTGTGTGTCTGTCTCTCTCTCTCTTTGTGTGTGTGTGTAGCCACAAAGGCACCAAGACAGAAAGGCCCTCATTGAGGCACAGAAGGGAAGCTGCACCTGCTGGGAAAAGAAACAGGGACAAACAACAATAACAAAAAAGTCTCAATTCTGTCCACAAAAGACGTCTAGCTGCCGTGTCTCTCTCGCAAGGAGAATCTTCTAGAATATTTCTAAAACAACACTTTTATTCCCCAAGCGTGCCATAATCCAATCTAATCAGATGGTTGGATTATACTTGCTAAAGGTTGGATTGTACTCGCGTTTAATTACACGTAGGAGTACGCAAGATGGCTGCCTCGCACGTCCCGCGATCATCTGAAGCGTCGCGAGTGCACGTCCTCGGAAATGAGCGTCGTGTGTCCACGTGGTGCGACACCAACGTAAATAATGAGTACAGTACGAGCACCACGCGACGTGAATAAACAGACTATAGCCGTCTCGTACTCGTATGCTGTTCCAAACCGTTATGCAGTACCGACACTAACAGGTTTTACTATTACGGTCAGTATTCGATTTTTTCGTTGTTCGATACGTCTCACGTCCTCTTCAAACTTACCGAATATTTGGATTCGGTTTCACGTACCAGTCTTCTGCATTATCCATGTTAGTAAAGACTTTTGAATGCAAGTTCAGGACGCGACTCATGAGAACGGTCACGAGCTCGGAGCTCATCGGTGCGTCGAACGTCGCTGTTTAACGTCGCCGTTTCGTCTCGGACATGCCGTCTAGACAACGCGCTGCTGGACGCGCACGTAGAGTCATATCAAGTATAAATCCGCCTTCGTTTTCCACCAGTTGGACAAAATAACGAGCAAGAGATAGCCGTAGCGAGGACGGAGAGCGACGAGGGCTGTGGAATATTACCACGTGATCTCGATCTCGTTATAAATGACATCACGGTGCCATGTTTTGAGAATACAGCGTCTACCCTGGGTAGCGAGTGGACGTTAAAGGAAATAGTTCGGACAAACATACCAACATTCGGAACAGTGACTGGAATCGACGGGCTTTAATTTGACTTATTTAAAGAAAGATACACGCTAACGGTCAAAAGTTTGTGGACGCTCGACTGAAACGTTTCTCACGGTCTTAGAAACCTTCTGATCTGAAGGTGTGCGATGAAACGTGTGAAATCGGCGTCGTAGACACGAATATAACCGTGCCGACGTATTCGTTTGTTTCGTTAGAAAACGAACATTTTATTTACAAAAAAAAAAAATATCTTTTTAAACGGACGACTCGGGAGAGAAATATTCCGAAAAGCGGCCGATACGAGTCCGGCGTCGGTAGGAACTCCTTTAATACTGTTTAAAAATCATCTCGGGGTAATTCCTCAAGAAATCGCTCGAGGAAACACCAAGAATACATGCCAGATACCTAAAATACTAAATTATTTAGATTTATTTTGGATTTTTTTTTAACCACGACAAAACTTCCCTAGTTCCATTTGTGCTACTCCAGAGTTTTGATGACTTTATTATTATTATTATTACTAAAATGTGGGGGAAAATAAATAAATAAAAATAAAGAATGAGCGTCTAAATTTTTAACCGGGAGTGTGTGTGTGAAGTAAAACTCTTTTCTACGTTTGTACTGATTTCAAGTCTTAATCCATCAGAGGAAGATCATCTTGCTTTGGAGAAATAAACGCCTGTGAGTGCAAATGATCTGCCGAAAGAACAAGTCTAGAAATGGAATTGACAATCGAAAGCTTTTATAAGAAGTGTCCTTAATCTCAAGGTGTTCTCACTGGTTAAGACGCGAGAACGTCGTTTGATCAAAGCGGAATAAAAAAAATGTAAAAAAAACAAAACATGGCATTACTGCTACAGTTATGGGCTTTGCCTCTGTGTTCAGCGAAAACAAAATCTGTTCGTCATTCCAACGACGTGATTAACTTCAATCACAAGGCCACGTTTCCACGACTGGATGAGCACGGTCAACAAGATAAAACGGAGAGACGGAGAGGAGGAAACAAGATAGGGAAAGGTTCAAAGGTCTTTCTCGGATCGCTAGATATTAATGTTTGAGAGGCAGATGCAGATGATCGGGCGAAACAGTTTGAACAGTACTAAAGAGAGCAAACACGGGCTAAACACGGCTGCTCGTAATGAGCCGTTATGAGCAATAGTTGATATTAAGCTTTGTTATCAGAATCACGATTTTAGAAGGAGCAGTGGCAGCTGACCGGTTACGAGTTTAAACTAGGAATCCATCGGGAAGATGTGCGCCCGAAAAGCAAGGAGTACCACGGGGTCACTACTGAGACCTGCAGCGAAACCCTTAACCTTCGAGGATTATAAACGTACGGTGGATTGGGAAAGTATTTATTCAGACCCCTTTGCTCGTGGCACGCTGTATTGTGTTTATTGTGGATTTTCAATATAAAAAACCACCCATAATGATAAAGTGTAAACAATGTATGAAGAGGTTTTCATAATAAAATTAAATAAAGATCCATCAAAAACTTGTCAAAAGTATTCCGCGCCTTTGTTTAAATACTTCGACAGCAATTACATCTAGACGTCTTCTTGGAGACGTCTCGACAAGCGTTGCGCGTCTGGATTTGTGTAGTTTATCTCGCTCTTCATGGTAGTTCCCCTCAAGGTCCATCAGAACGGATGGCGAGCGGTCGGTGAACTACCGTCTTCAGGTCTCTCCACAGATGTCATTCAGGGACTTGCCCTGAGGCCACGCGAGTGTTGTTTTTGGCTGTATGCTTAGGGTCATGTTGAAAGGTGAACTGTCGTGAGTCTGAGTTTGCATGCATTCTGGAGAAGGTTTTCGTTTCCTGTCCCTGCTGCTGAGAAAGACGCCCATGGCGTGATGCTGCCACCACCGTGTTTCGGCGTCGGGACGGTATTAGTCAGGTGATGTGCAGTACCTGGCTTTTTAGCACTTACACAGTGCGTGCTGTTCTACCCTTTATGCTGTCGTATGCCTTTAACTCAACAGCGGCTTGTCTCTTGCCACTTTTTGATTTACGGAGTGCTGCAGAGACGGTCGTCCATCCAGCACGTTCTCCGATCTCCGCACAGGTCTTTTGGAGCTCTGTACGACTGACTCTTGCGATCGTTCTTTCCTCCCTGACCAAGGACCTGCTTTGGCCAGACAGCCAACTCTAGGACGGTTCGAGGTTGTGCCAAGCTTTTTCCGTTTCAAAAACGACCGAGGCCGAAGTGGTCCTGGCAACACTCGAAGCCTTAGAAACCGCTCTGTATCCTTGCCACCATTTGATCACAGAGATCCACAGATACGTTTCTTAGGCTTCTTGGCCTGGTTTTCCCCTGACCATGGCGTGTAAACTGTGGGCCCTTATAAACCCTGGTGCGTGCCTTTCCAAACTATGTCCAATCAACTCAAATGGCCCCAACTGAGTTCTAGACAACATCTCAAGGATAATAAACGCAAACAGGATGCACCGGACCATCGTTTGAAAAAATGTCAATTATATCAATTAAAAATGAAATCCACAACACAATCAAGTAAAAAAAAGGAAAAGCAAGAAGAAAAGGGGTCCGGATACTTTCTGAATCCACCGTAAGTTCGTACTCACAAGGGTGGACGAATAAATTACAATCGAGCCGCATTAAAAAGCTCTAATGTGATGTTCAGTCTCATGTTTCTGTTGCCCGGAAACCAAACTCACGGCTAAATCGTTGTAGCTAATTAGACAGCTAATGTTATAAAGTATTCTAGTTAAGTATATTAATACAGACTACGTTTATGATTATTTTCCATTTCTAACAACGTTTCTATAATGTAGCACATCATGTTTACAACCTTAGACTTATTCTCTTGATACTGAACCATTGTACTGTATTGCGCAGGAAGGGTCTAGGACAGTGGTGCACCGTGTTCGTTCCCGATTCTGAAAAGATCATTACTCTACGCATTACTTGGTAAAAATCCTTCTGCTGTTAATGTACGCTTCTTCGAGTGTCTTCGTGTTGCCTGCGCTCTGTATTCAGAGCTCACCCATCTGCGAGTTTTACGTTTCTCTTAAAAAGACGGCGCCGAGAGACAGGTAGCGCTGTGATTTCAGCGGTCTGAGAAAATAAAAGCAGGGCCGGGGAAAGACAAAGGCCTGAAGATGGAAAAAAAAAAAAAACCAGACAGACAACTCCATTAAATTCTGCAAGAACTTCTATAAAGCAGGAGAGCGAACGAGCGAGCGAGCGAGAGAGAGAGAGAGAGAGAGAGAGAGAGAGAGAGAGATTTTCTTGCAGACTCTATTCAAATCTGGGAGAACATCTATGAAGCAGGAGAGAAAGGGAGAGAAACAGACGGAGAGACAGAGAGGGAGAAAGGGAGAGAGAGATTTTCTCGCAAATTTTAGCTATTAAAATCTACAAGAATACGAATGAAAGGAGAGAAACAGAGAGCAGAGAGAGAGAGAGAGAGACAGAGACAGACAGACAGAGAGAGAGAATGACAGAGCGAGAGAGATAGAGGCAAATTTTAGAGAGAGAGTGAGATTTTCTTATAAATTTTAACTACAGTGTGTGTGGGAGTGTGCGTGTGTGTGAGAGAGAGACAGAGAGAGAAAGGCAAATTTTAGAGAGAGCGAGATTTTCTCAGATTTTACCTAGTGTGTGTGTGTGTGAGAGAGAGAAAGAAAGCGAGAGCGAGAGAACGACAGAGAGAGAGAGAGAGAACGACAGAGAGAGAGAGAGAGAGAGAGAGAACGACAGAGAGAGAGAGAACGACAGAGAGCAACAGAGAGAGAGAGAGAGAGAACGACAGAGAGAGAACGACAGAGAGAGAGAGAGAACGACAGAGAGAGAGAGAACGACAGAGAGCAACAGAGAGAGAGAGAGAGAGAGAACGACAGAGAGAACGACAGAGAGAGAGAGAGAGAGAACGACAGAGAGAGAGAGAACGACAGAGAGCAACAGAGAGAGAGAGAGAGAGAGAGAGAGAGAACGACAGAGAGAGAGAGAACGACAGAGAGAGAGAGAGAATGACAGAGAGAGAATGACAGAGAGAGAGAGAGAGAGAGAGAGCGACAGAGAGAGAGAGAACGACAGAGAGAGAGAGAACGACAGAGAGAGAGAGAGAACGACAGAGAGCAACAGAGAGAGAGAACAACAGAGAGCAACAGAGAGCGAGAGAGAGAGAGAGAGAGAGAGAGAGAGAGAGAGAGCGAGAGAGAGAGAGAGAGAGAGCGAGAGAGAGAGAGAGAGCGCAGTGTAGAGCTGAATAGTAGAACTGCACGGCTTTGTATGAATGGCCTTTCTACCTGAATGGAAAGCAATCAAGCAATCAGGGGACGGAGATAAAGGGAAAAAACCCATCCTGGCTCACGTTTACGACCTCCACTGAACCACTGAATCATGAACACCACACAGCTGCACTGTCGACAACAGCATGACTACCTTATGAAAATATTGACAATTTATTAAAAAAAAAACATGTATTATAATTAGTTTTCCTAAACAGCTGCTCCAATAATCTTGTATTAATTGAATTATTGTCAAAAAATTCCATATAACCAAACACTCAACGAGCACTTTCGCAATTTACTGTACACTCTTTATAAAAACGCTGGGTTATTTTTTCTACCCAAACGCTGGGTGGAGCCTTTTGGATCATTTAATGTGGTTATTTTCTCAGTCTCGGGTAGTTTTTGGGTAGTTTTGTGTTAGTGGCTGGGTTATTCTCACTGACAGGTCAATCAATGCACCCCTCCCCCACCCCGACGCCTCAGCCCAGCTCCTCGGGTCAAATCAACTCAGCTCGGACTGTCCGAGTTCGCCTCAGGTGGAGGTAACGGTTCTCACACGGAGACTGTCGGATCTATTTACAGGTTCGTATCAACATATTTATCCATAAAACCACTACTGTACACTCGAAAAAGCACAAACGTGCGATAACGGTCCAGTTCACACGACATTAAATGGAGCGCTGTCTTCGTCATCTTTGGCGTACTTGTCTGTAACGCCCACTGGACCGTAAGTTGGTCACTCCGGTGGTTTTTTTGGACGTTTTAAACGTCTCCTTTGATCAAAATCTGACGTTTTCGTCTTAAATATATGTCTCATTTGAGTCGTTTACTTCAACGTCTACATACAAACACCACTTTAGCAGCTCTACAATACATTTCTGAACACCGTGTAGGGATAAAAGAGACGCCACGTCGGCGTATTTGTTTATAATGTGGTATATTTGACGTTTTCAAAGGGTAAAAATAACCCTGAAAATATTAACGCATTCAGGAAATAAAACGAACCCAGCGTTTTTGTAAAAATGAAACCATCGTTTGGGTTGAAAACCAACCCGTTTGCTGGGTTAAAAAGAACAACCCAACTTGATGGATGAGTTTAGCCCAGAATGTGTTCTGTCCCATATTTACCCGGCCGCTGCGCTAAAAATAACCCAATTTGGGTTGTTTTTAACCCGGTGTTAAAAACACCGGTACAATTCCTTTTTCCAGTACTACACCATTTTACGTGTTCGCTACATTGTAATTATTACTATTAAAGATGATACAACGTTTCGGATCGAGTACGATACCGATACTGACACGGATATCGCTATGAGAACCTACTTAGGGTGTTTTCATGCTTGGCTATAGAGCTCCTTGGAACCATGGCTCGATTGCGCAATTCCACGCGTCACTTTTGTGAACGCACGTTTGCGAAACAGTCGGCATGGCACGTCGTAGTGCAGGTGTACCTGCAAACGTGGAGCCGGTCTCGTACAAAAGAAGATTTCTTTTCACGAGACTACCGTATCAGTGCAAGCGATCGCAGTACAACCGTGAACCCTCTCCCTGCGATCGTAGAAGAAGAAACTGGAAGTAACGTGACAAATGAACATTATATAATCAGAATAAACATCACTGGATTTTGTAGTGGATGCTGGTGATGGAGAGGACGGATATTTTATGGTTTCCATCTGAAGAGTCAGAAGTATCCGTACATTTCAAGTGAAAACTGCAGACTGAGCTGATTTAATGAGAAACCCCTATATGGGTAGCTCAAAATCTCACTAACAGCACTCGCTGTATTATTTTGATTGAGTGTGCATGTGTGTGTCTTGTGAAGATCACCCAAAACTCCAAAACTTCTAACTGAAGTATGAGTCATGTTTGTAAAGTCGTTCATGCTGGTTGAACAAACACAACAGGATCACAGCCCGTGAGAACTCGCTGATTCTGTCGGTCAGAAAAAAAAAAAAAAAAAGAAAAGAAAAAAAAGAAGGGGACAAAAAAAAAGAGCCAAACCCCTCTGGTGATTTCTGAAACAAACAAAAGCACCCCACATACTATTATACTATAAATCCTTCACAAAGAGTGCCTGTAAGTGGTGAATGGAGATCTGCCAAAGGAAACCGGGACCTGCGATGACGCTGCAAAAATACCAGGAGATGTTTCCCCCTATAATGTGTGTTTTATGATATTTACTAACAAACACAAACCTCCTTCCACAAGGGGGGAAAGTGTCGGACCATATTCTGCAAACATTTAGGGACTGTATACATACAAAATAAATAAATAAATACCTCCATTAAAAAAAGTGAATAAATAAATAAATAAATAATGACATTACAACAAAAATAACAAAAATAAACAAAAACAAATAAATAAACTTTTTTTTTATGAGTTACAATACTTTTATAATAGCATCAAAAAAGAAAGAAAGAGAGAAACTTGGAAAAATAAAAGGAAGAAAGGAAGGAAGGAAAAGGATGAACGGATGGGATGGTTTCAAAAGAAAGATGGAAAGAAATAAAGAAAAAGAAAGAATAAAGGATGAATGGATGTATGGTTTTGAGAGAAAGAAAAAGAAAAAGAAAGAATAAAGGATGAATAGATGGATGATTGGTTTTGAGAGAAAGAAAGAAAGAAAGAAAAAAACCTGGACAAAAAAGGAAGGAAGGAAAAAAGATGGATGGTTTTGAGAGAAAGATGGAAAGAAAGAAAGAATAAAGAATGAATAGATGGATGAACACATGAATGGTTTTGAAAGAATGAAAGAAAGAAAGAAAGAAAGAAGAAAAAAAAGACAAAGAAGGAAGGGAGGGACAGTATGGGTGGATGGATGGATGAGACATAGATAGAATGGAGAAAAAGAAAGAAAGAAAGAAAGAAAGAAGGGACAGGACTGATGGATGAGAGAGAAACAGTGCAGTTTGATGAACCGCATCATGTTTATCAGAAATGAAAGGAAGTGCGAGTGTTTGTGGCACGTGGCTGATCGGAAACGTCCTGACATGCTCTCCACCCACTCACTCTCACACAGTGTCTTTCTCTCTCTCTCTCACTCTCTCTCTCACACACACACACACACTCACACTCTTCAACAGTCAATAATGTTCAGATTCTCTGAACGAAGAAGGAAATGAGAGTTATACAGAACACAGACCTGAATGTGTGTAAAAGCAGCTCCATCTGTGTGACTGATATGACACAGTAAGAAAGAGAAAAATGAAAGGAAAAAACAGTAAAATGAGGGTGTGAAGGCAGCGTAAGCACCGTCTCTCAGCACTGAGGCCAAACCGCATCCCTCCCACACACTCTCTCCATCACAACACGGCAGCCATGGGCCACATCTGTGAGTGGAGCCGTGTAACCACGCAGGGCAAATGGAGAGCCAACATGGCCAGCAAGCAGCACAGTGGAAAAACCACTTAAGCATACTAGCGTGAGATGCATTTAAAAAAAAAAACAACCTCACCACTAACTCAGTAACAGTGGGATTATAAAGCGAGAACGTGACTCGGTAACAGTGGGATTATAAAGCGAGCGCGTTAACTCTGTAATGGTGGGATTATGAAGCGAGAACGTGACTCGGTGACGGTGGGATTATAAAGCGAGAACGTGACTCGGTGACGGTGGGATTATAAAGCGAGAACGTGACTCGGTGACGGTGGGATTATAAAGCGAGAACGTGACTCGGTGACGGTGGGATTATAAAGCGAGAACGTGACTCGGTGACGGTGGAATTATAAAGCGAGAACGTGACTCGGTGACGGTGGGATTATAAAGCGAGAACGTGACTCGGTAACGGTGGGATTATAAAGCGAGAACGTGACTCGGTAACGGTGGGATTATAAAGCGAGAACGTGACTCGGTGACGGTGGGATTATAAAGCGAGAACGTGACTCGGTAACGGTGGGATTATAAAGCGAGAACGTGACTCGGTGACGGTGGGATTATAAAGCGAGAACGTGACTCGGTAATGGTGGGATTATGAAGCGAGAACGTGACTCGGTGACGGTGGGATTATAAAGCGAAAACGTGACTCGGTAACGGTGGGATTATAAAGCGAATGCGTTCACTAGAAAGATCTGTTTACAATCCACTAGTGAACTTGAAATTGACTGACAGACATGACAATGAGCGAGCAGTGCGTGTCGGGACGACACAGCGTTAGCGTGTTGGACTCGGACGTCCACTCGAGTAATAACGCCGCGTCCGCGGTGTAAAAAAGTCGAGTGTTTGCTCATCGAAACGCAGGATCATCTGCTCCGTGTGTTTAGATCGGACACTCGCTCTTCACCTCTCCTACACTCGCCACCTTTCTCTCTTCACCTCTCACCGTATCTTTTCTCGCAGCCCTTCACTAACAGCCCATTACTCTGGGAAGGAAAAGGAAATAAAGTCTCAAATCACGAATCTGCACCGTTCCGTGCAAAATACCAGCTGGAGAGAAGACGTAATAAAAAAGACATTATACGAAGAGACATTATCGTTAAGCCACGCCATGAACGACGTTATCTTCAATTAAATATATGAAAACAGAAAAGGAACGTGATAAAAAAGCACGCGTCGCAGTAAACCGGTGGGCCGCGGCCACACTTTCTAGATCATCAGACTTTAGAAGATCGCATCTAAAGCCATCACAATGATCTACGATTTTGGCTATGAAAGTTTTTTAGCATATAGCACCATTCCCATTCTCTCTTTAAGGACTATTGGGCTTTAATGAAACAGAAAAAGGGGTTGTTGGGACAAACAGAACTGAATGAACAGAAAAGAGAGAGAGAGAGAGAGAGAGAGAGAGAGAGAGAGAGAGCACAACCTTTCGCAGGAAATATCTTCCACCCTCATAAAAGGACATCAGTGATATCCTTAGGAAATAAAGACAATAGTAATCTCACAACACCATGGTGGGGTCATTTACAGGGAACTCCCAGCAGTAAGAGTGCGTGTGTATGTGAGAGAGAGAGAGAGACAGACAGACAGACAGCACCACTTGACTGACTACACAGTCATGAGAAAAATTAAGTACACTCCATGGAAATTGTTGGCTTTTTTGACACGTTTGGACAAGCAAAAGGACAAACCTTTGATCATCTTTGAAACCTATTAATAAAGTTGAACAAACCCACAGGGAAAAACAGCTTTTTTAATTGTTTATTCAACAGAAATATATCAATAGATATGATATCCTTGTGTGGAAAAACTAAGTACACCCTCGGTCTCAGAAGCTAGTATTTGCCCGCTTTAGCAGAAAGAACTTCTCGTAGGCGTTTTGCAGAATTGTCCACCAGGCTCGCTGGAATTTTCTGGCCACTCTTCCATGCAGTATTCTTTCAGTTGCAAGATGTCTGCGGGTTTTCTTTCACGTTCTGCTCGTTTCGAATCCCTCCATAACATCTCAATGGGATTCAGAACCCGGGCTTTGACTAGAACGTTCCATAACCCTCTGCTCGTGTGATTAGGATTATTATCCCGTTGAAACGTCCGCTTTCGGTTCAACTTCAACTTCCGGACAGACGGCCTCATGTTATCTTCGAGCAGTCTTTGATGTGATGCAGAATTCATAGTCGGATCAATGAACGCACGCCGTACGGTCCGCGAAGCAGCGAAGCAACCCCAAGCCATAACATTTCCACCACCGTGCTTCACAGTCGGTATGAGGTGCTTCTTTGGTCCGCGTCAAACATGTCCGCTGTTACTATAGCCAAGCAACTCTATCTTTGATTGGTCTGTCCAGAGCATGTGATTCCATGTGCTCATTGTAAAACAATTGTTTTCCTGGCACGCCTCCCGTGCAGGTCAAATCTGTGCAATCTCTTTCTGATTGCAGAAGCATGCACTTTGAAACAAACAGTTGCAAGACTTACTTCTTAGAGACTTGTTTTCGCATCAGACGGTCCGCTCTTGGGCTGAATTTACTAAATTTGTTCAACTTGACAGCCATTGCAATACTCGGAATCCATCTATTCCATTTGATCGTTTTTAAGCCTAGCAAGTGCTCTTCTGTTTTGTTTACGTGAATCCGGATCGATAAGAAAACGCGTCTTTTTCCCGATGATTCGGCCTTCCGTCCACATGATTTTTTTTTTTTTTTTTTGGTCCGGCGAAAATGACGCTCTCCGCAAACGCTCTCCCGAGCGGATAAACGTGAAAAACGCCGTTTTCGATATTCAGAGACGATGTGGTATTTTTATTTTTATTTTTTTTAAGTCAAGTGGTGCGGTCATGTGACCCGTTCAACTCAAAACAAACAAGATCCCTTTATGAAAACGGACCGTTTTTACCGCCGTGTTTACTACGCAACACAACACGGTGGTTAGAAAGTTTCTAAATAACTCATTTCCATGTCGTTTTGGGGGGGGGGGGGGGGGTGGGGGGGGGACAAAAACATTTCTATTTTCTTCAACTCGAGCTGTCCGAGTCAAAAACGCAAATCATGTTTGTCCACAGTCTGGTTCCCCCCACCCACGGACGGCCAAACAAACAGATGACGACGCGCTAAATTTCACGTACTCACCGTGTGCGGTCACTCAGGCGGTCATCCTGCAGTTAGCGGTGTGTTTTACAGTTCCAGGTTCCTCAAGACTGAACACGGACCTCACGACCTAAACAGAAATAGAACGTAAAAGTCACTAAAAGTTATTAAAAGTCCAGCTTTCATGTTTCAACCAGTTTTAGACAGCAGACTTGCTAACTGCTTGCTCAGATCGGTTCATTTTTTAGTCATTTTCTCTTCTTACACTCATTGTGCTCTGTACTAACACACACACACACACACACACACACACACAATGTAAACAATGTTTAAGCAGATGCATTGAGTTGAGCATCTGAGTACATGTCGTACACTGTTGTGCTTTAAATATCAGCTATTCTAAACTTTAAGAGTAGACACACCATGTAACCCGTTAGAACGCTGACATCAGAGTACTATCTGTGCGTGTGTGTGCATGTGTGTGTGTGTGTGTGTGTTAAACATGGCTAAATGTATCTGATGTACCCATAGACTCATTTTGTCATTACAGTCCGTCATCAGAAATTAGCTGACTCACCCGCATTAGTCCGTGTGTGTGTGCATGTGTGTGTGCGTGTGCGTGTGTGTTTCAAATGGTCAGTATTAATTGACTGTAGTTTATTTAATTATGGTTAAGGTTTCCTTCGTTAATTATTTCAGAGCTTTCTTTTTCGTATCTGGTTTATATAAGCTGAAGATTTGCTAATGCTAGGGAGCGCGTGCGAGTTTAACGTCCAGTAATTTAAACAAACAAACAAACAAACAAACAAACAAAAACAGTTCAGTTGTATGTCTGATCATGTTTGATAAGGAGGGGAAAAAAATCTGAGACAAAAAGTAACTTTTCTACAAAGCACACAGGATAAAAAAACAAATTGGTTATTAAAGACGCACTGGTTTTAACTGGTTTTAACTGGTTTTCCCGACCTTCCCTTCCATATTCATGAATCGCTTAGGAATATACACCGTCAGACAAAAGGTTTCTGAACCCCATTTGCTGCGTCAACATTCTGGTTACATCCTCTAGAGTTCGAAAATCTTCGTTAGACATAGTAAGTGAACCGAGGAATCTTCGTCACCATCGAATGCCACGATCTTTGGATTTTAATAGACATTTTTCATTTTCAGCCAACTCTAATAAACGGGTCATTCGACGTGCGTCTCCCTCTTAGTTAAACGCTTCTCGCGTTGCTCTCGCATCTGAAATAGAAATAAATAAAGAAATAAATATAAAGGAATCCTGAGATGGATATCTACAGCCAAGAAACGCAACCAGAAGAGTTATGTAACTTTTACAGCTAACCCGAAACTTATGTAACTTTCTAACTCTGTCACAACACACACACACACTCGTCCAAAGTATTGACAGTATTGAAGCCTTCAGGCTTCACCTGCCCAAAATAAATGAGTTATTTTATTTTTATTTTAATGAGAATGAGGCTACAGTAGTGATGCATGGATGATTTTATTTATTTATTTTTTCCCCATTTTCAATATGAGGAAAAGTTATAGAATTAGGATATGTTGGAGGAAATGGCCCAGGCGTGAAGGCTTGACGCTTCTGTATGGTGTGTAAGATCTGTGTCCATGCCATGTGGGTGAAAAAAAAAAAAAAGAAAAAAATATATATATTTAATCAGCAGATCAAACTGTGAAATGTCTTAGCGGTGGAAAAAGTCTTCGTATTACGGCCGAATGAAAGAGATACTTCCTTTCATTGAAGAAGAAGGCATCCTCGCCTCTTTTCCACACAGCCCTGGTTCGTTTTTATTGTGAAGACGAATAAAACGAAATAGAAAAACGTGTCTCATCTGTCGACTCTACTCTCTCCACACTCTTCTCCTCTGTCGCGCTGATCTCAAAGCTCTCGTTGTGCGAGTAGCTGGGTGCCTCAGTGTTCAATTACACTGTTTCAGCTGTGTGTGTGTGTGTGTGTGTGTGTGTGTGCGCGCACCCTAGTTCTGTTACACACTGTTTTTGTCGCTGTGGCTATGAGCAGTGGAATGCGCTACAAAAGCTGGAGTTTAAAGCGTTACGCAAGTAAAAACATGCTAGCCTGTTTGGACACCTACACACTTTCTCTCTCTCTCTCTCTCTCTCTCTCTCTCTCTCTCTCAAACACACACACACACACACACACACCATCATCAAGAGTGCTTTCAATTTTAAAGGGCAAAAGCCAGGAACAAAGGCAGTCGTCTTTTCCTTTTCTGTGTGTGCTAAACTGATGTTTGTTGGTGTTTACAGGTTTGTGCTTATATAACATAACATAACATACACACATAATTTTCCATTGATTCCCCCCCCCCCCCCAGCCCTTTTCCTTCTGGGCTTTGGTGTAAAAGTGGATACTAAAACTTTACCAATGATTAAACTGTTAAAAATAGTCCAGTATACCATTTCCAGATGAACAATGAGGTATTATATGTACTTAACATGTTGTTCATTAGATAAAGGGAGGGAACGGTACCATAGGGAAGGGAAGGGAAGCGTAAGAAATGGCAAGGTAGGGAAGGGTAGGGTATTGTAGAATAGGGAAGGGAATGGAAGGGTAGGGTATTGTAGAATAGGGAAGGGAATGGAAGGGTAGGGTAGGGTAAGGTAAAGTAAGGTAGGGTAAAGTAAGGTAGGGTAAGGTAGGGTAGGGTAGGGTAAGGTAAATGAAGGTAGGGTAAAGTAAGGTAAAGTAGAGTAAAGTAAGGTAGGGTAAAGTAAGGTAGGGTAAATTAAGGTAGGGTACATTAAGGTAGGGTAGGGTAAAGTAAGGTAGGGTTGGGTAGGGTAAAGTAAGGTAAGAAAGTAAGGTAGGGTAAAGAATTGTAAAGTAAGGTAGGGTAAAGAATTGTAAAGTAAAGTAGGGTAAAGTAAGGTAGGGTTGGGTAGGGTAAAGTAAGGTAAGATAAAGTAAGGTAAGATAAAGAATTGTAAAGTAAGGTAGGGTAAAGAATTGTAAAGTAAGGGAGGGTAAAGAATTGTAAATCGTAAAGAATTGTAAAGTAAGGGAGGGTAAAGAATTGTAAAGTAAGGTAGGGTAAAGAATTGTAAAGTAAGGTAGGGTAAAGAATTGTAAAGTAAGGTAGGGTAAAGAATTGTAAAGTAAAGTAGGGTAAAGTAAGGTAGGGTTGGGTAGGGTAAAGTAAGGTAAGATAAAGTAAGGTAGGGTAAAGTAAGGTAGGGTTGGGTAGGGTAAAGTAAGGTAACAAAGTAAGGTAGGGTAAAGAATTGTAAAGTAAAGTAGGGTAAAGTAAGGTAGGGTTGGGTAGGGTAAAGTAAGGTAAGATAAAGAATTGTAAAGTAAGGTAGGGTAAAGAATTGTAAAGTAAGGGAGGGTAAAGAATTGTAACGTAAGGGAGGGTAAAGAATTGTAAAGTAAGGGAGGGTAAAGAATTGTAACGTAAGGGAGGGTAAAGAATTGTAACGTAAGGGAGGGTAAAGTAAGGCAGGGAAACAGACAGACAGGATTAGTGAATCCATTAATTGAATCTTCCTCCAATTCATGACAGATTTTTTTTGTTTAGTCTGTCTCTCTCTCTCCAAACCACACACTAACAAAACCTCTCAAAAGTCTGTAACCTTGAAATATGCACAACACACACACACGCACACACACACACACAAACACACGTGAGAACGGAAGAAGGTATGTAGTATTAAAGCGCTCATTTGTCTTTTTCACACTCAACTGCTCTTGAGCTCAATTATACAACCTCGCCTGTGTGTGTGTGTGTGTGTGTGTGTGTGTGTGTGGTGAGAGAGATGTGGAGTTTGTGTGTGAGCGAGAGGGCTGTTGGTTGATTATTAGCTTAACTGTAATGACAGTGCCGTCACAGATCATTACTCATCCTTCTTTGAACACACTCTCCCACACACACACACACACACTCTTTTCTCCTTCTGCTGGACAAGAGACGTACAAAGCACAGATTCCCTCACACACACAAACCAACTCTCACACACATCCACGAGACAGCATCTCAGCAGTGAGCTTTGCATTGTGGTGTAAACATCGTTGTGTATTCTGGAGTAAACAGTCATACTGAAAGGACAGACTGAAGGACACATCGCGATAAAAAAAAAAAAAACTGCAGTTAAAAACAAAATAAACACCTCCATCTACCTCTGCTCGTTTCTGTATTCACAAAAATAATAATAAAAATAAAATAAATCACTGCCATCTCATCCGTCAATCATACACTAAGCACAGCTAATGCTTTTCCAGCTGTTTCTTTTAAAACAGCAGGCTAAATTAGGCAACTAAGATATCACCTGGAGTAAAGCGCTATCCACCCTCTTCTGCATACGTGAGTATATGGGTGATCGTTGTTTTTGACCACTCGGGATTCTACTTATCCCTTTTTTTCCCTCCTTCGAAGGTATTTTCAAAAACCAATGATTGAAAAAGAAGTCTACCTTGCTGGTGTTTTTTCCATCCGCTATTATATTTCATGTGCATCTCTCAATCAAGAACACTAGGGGGCATTTCCATCCATCCATCCATTTTCTGTACCATTTTTCCTACATAGGATCGTGGGAAGTCTGGAGCCTATCCCAGGAAACTCGGGGAACAAGGCGAGGAACACCCTGGATACCCAGGGGACAATCGCACACCCGTTCACACACTATGCAAACTCGGCGCACACAGAACGGAGGCGGAAATCGGACCCCGAACCTCGGAGGCGCGAGGCAAACGTGCTAACCACTGAGCCACCGTGCACTAGAGGACGTTTCATCAAATGTAATCGCCTGACACGACGGTCAATCATCATCTGCGTGAAATCAATACGGTCACTACGTTCTTAGATCTGTGTTGTTTTGGACTGTACGGTGCTAAAGAGCTTATCCTGATGCAAAAAAAAAAAAAAAAAAAAAAAAACTGTGTGAATCTACTGTCTGGTCTGGAAAGAAATCAGCCCAAGCCTCTACTTCATACCATGCTGTTTATTTTGTAAAGTTACAAACGTTTTGCTCCACAAAAGTATAAAAATCAGCTGTATTTACCACCATGCTGGCACATTTATACTGGCCTATCCTGGCTAAATGTAACGTATAGCAGTACAAGGACGTTTTCCTGCTCGGTTAATCCGTTTTATTCATTATTTCTGTGTGTTATTCGGTTTCGGGTGGAGAAAAACCCTCCGATTTGCCATTACGTTTCAACCCTTAAGAGAAGACACCTTCAGAGTGCTCATTGTGAAGGGTGTATCCTTGGGAAAGAAAAATAACGCCCTCACGATCACTTCAGAACTGACCACAGCCGCCATTTTAGATTTTGCGTCATTATTCCCGGCTTACGCCGACACCCCGGACAATATGGAACGCCCCGCGAGTGTCGTCTGATTTTTACTGGAACTAAACTCACTAAAACATCACAAAAACATCTGCGGTTGTGCATCGTTATAAATCGGCTCAGCAGTCTGTCATATTCAACAATTTCCCAGATTATTATGGGATTTTGTACTTTTACTGTTATTATTATTACTATTATGTTCTCTCAAGTAGTAAACGGCAGCCCCTTCCTAACTATTGACACGTTCATAAAGGCGGTGATTAAATGGGTGTGTTATGGCAGGGTGCTACAAAAGCAGTGTGTGTGTGTGTGCACACACGCGCACACACACACACACGAGTGTGCGAGAGATAAAGCCGAGTATGAGCCGACATGTACAGACAGGACATTGCAGGTGAGTCCTTGGTGTGTAATTTCTTCCTGGCCCTAAAGTATGTCTGAGCAGCTTTGAAACACACACCACATAATACTTTTGTCTTATGTGTGTTACGTGTAGTAAAGGCGGAGTAAATATTTAAAAAAATAATAATAATAAAATTTAAAAAAAACGCTCTTTTCTCGGTGCTGTCGTCTTCATGTCTGGCTGAAGGGGCTCAGTAATGGGAACGAGTAAGAGTGGTTTTGGCAAGGTATCGATTCTCGCTAACGATCTTAATCGAAATAGAGTACCTTTTCTATTTTTTGGGCATTAAAAAAAAATGCTAATTTGTTTTTGGTACAAAAAAAAAAAAATACAAAAAAATGAAGCACTCTGTCTACCGCTAAATCGATACACACTCAAATAAATCTTAGGTCTTAGATCCTGGCCATTTTGTGCTAGCATGAGGATATACAGTATTTTCAATAGAGGTGACGAAGCATTTCTGGAAGTTGCTCTGGATAACGGCTGTAAATGTAAAACGGACAACAACAGTACCTGTCCTCTTTTTAAACGTTTACATTGCTTCATTTAGCGGACGCTTTTATCCAAATGAGGAAATACAAGCAAAGCGATAAATCAAGCGGAGAACAATACAAGTAGTGCTACCTTGCTAGATTTATCATTCGGTTCTAGAGAAGCAAAGTGCGTAGAGGCGTAAGAGCCAGAGTATGTTGGGGTTTTTTTTTTACTTATTTATTTAAAATACTGTAGAGGTTGGTATGTTAGGGGTTAGTCAAGTTCTCACCGAAGAGATGGGTCTTCAGCCGGATTGAGGTTGGAAGTTCGTTCCACCACTGACGGACGGTGAGTGTGAAGGTTCTAGAAAGGGACCTTGAGCCACGAGGAGTAGGCGCTACTAACCGATCGCAGGTTGCGTGAGGGAACGTAAACCTTGAGGAGAGTGCTGAGGTAGGAGGGTGCTCTTCCAGACAAGGTCTTGTACGTGAGCATCAAGGCGTTGCAAAAAAAAAAACAGTCCGATTTACATCGGAGCTAAATTGACATGGAGCAAATCTAACTTGCTTGTAAGAGCCATCTTGATGTCTAGCGACCAAACGCTAGTTCACTTAGCGCTAACGTTTTTATCTAACCTGATAATTCAGGCCTTAAAGTTCCTGTTCAGAAATTGTCACGTTAAGCGATATTTCCACATGCTTATTTATAAACGGACATGACGGCGCGACGCTATGATTTAATGTCTTTCGGCTGCAGTCTGCTTAAAGAAGAAATGAATGAATAAATAGATAAATAAATAAATAAACAAACAGTAACGTGTTCGAAATATCGTCGGGAAATCAGAAGTTCGGATCACGACGAGCGAAAATTGCCCGTGCTCTCTGGGTAGGAGTGACGCCGTTAGTCTCTTTCCTGTCAATCACGGCGATGCTAACCGATCGTGTTCATCGGTGAACTCGTGTATGTGGAAGAGGGTTGAAATCTTCAACTGTCTCGGAGGAAGCACGTGCGTCTGTCGACCTCACACTCGATAGACCAGAGCTGTCTGGTGATGTAAGGAACTGGCAGATGACCAAACTGGGGAGAAATACTGAGAAAATAAACACTGAAAAGGCAGTCTTGCAGTTAAAGTCTGGTCTTGAGGATGAATCAGAATCTGTCTTGCAAATAAACCTACACTGGTCTCGCCAGTCACGCTAACCTGCTATTCCTGATGAAGTCTGCCTCGTTCGTTTGTTTCTGGTTGCTTGCTTTCAGCCTGCATGCATTACGCTGGTCTGAGTATTTATTTATTTTTTTCCCCCTTTTGGTTGGTCGGTTTTTGTTCTTTTTTTTTTTTCTTCAGCATGCAGGTTTCAGTACTAAAAGCAGCCACACAAAAGCAGAAGACAAAACTTGCCATTTTCTGAGCACACATAAGCATCAAGGCCAGTCAGAAATGTCTTCTACACAACCTAACCACACACACACACGTTTTCTTTCATTTCCTTAGCAACCATGACTCATTTCCCCAACAACGCTGCAGAACAGAACCACATACAAAGAGAACCAGACAGAAAGAGAAACAGATTTGATGGAAGATAACCGAATTAACTTTTCTGTGGGTTGCAGGCATCCAGCGGGCAAATTAGAAGAAAGGAGAAGCATGTTTTCGACAGCCCTTATAGATGCATTTTCACAAAGCCTACTGTACACACACACACACACACACACACACACACATATAAGCATTCACTCTGACCTTGCAAAGTGCAGTGTATTAGACACGACGATTATGTCTAGCCATTATTCAGACTAGCTACAGCAGGCAATTTTAAGAAACGTCAAACAAAGCAGGTGAGGATTAGCGCATTCTCATAAATCTCCATTAAAGTAAGAAAAACAACCCCATCCTCTTTTCTATACACGGTATCCTGGATGACTATTTCTACTAGGAGCTCTTTTATCTCACACTAGCATATGGGACGCATCCAACAGAACGTCTGTTTGGGCAATTCCTTCAATCTGTACTTTCAAATGCACCGGTATCCATTACTTCACCTCTCAGAAATGCGGGACAGAATGGAAACTATGCGACGTTAAATGAGGATCGCGTGGTAAAAATTCAGCCGCTGTAGATATTGCTGGTTTGGCTAGAAAACAGAAGCCACTCCTGCTTCATCGGTCTCTTGAGATGAGCTCTGCTTTTCTCTTTGTCCCTCCTGCACATTCTGTCTCTTCTCCATATGTGCAGTCATTACAGATGACTACTTTCGGCTCTACGGGATCTCTACAGCACACACGTTGGCATGAATTAAATAATTAAATCAGGCTATAATGATTACTTGCATACTCATCACACTACCTACACACATCAGTGTTAAGCAACAGGATTTATAAAACCGAGCTCTAGAGTAACAGTCGAGAAGAGAGAGAGATAAAATGCGCTCAAAGCAGTGTAGCATCATAGTACTGTTTGTATGTATGTGTGTGTGTGCATGAAGGATAATCTACGTGCATTTTAAACATGCATAGAGATCAATTCTGCAGATGCATATACGTAAATCTGCAGCGCATGCAACGTGTTGGCTTGTGATGCTGTGTTCTGATGAGAGCTTTTTCAAAGCGACTGTGGAAGAGGAGGGGCAAAGAGGAAATGAAACAAACGAGCAGTGAAGAGCCTCTTTAAAGGAGAGAGGAAGAGAAGTGAACGCTGAAATATATGAGTGGGTGGAAGGATGGATTGACGGACAGGCAGTTTTGTGGGTGGTTGGGTGGATGGATGGTTGGTTGATGGTTGGGTGGATTGATGCACAAACAGATAAGTAGGTTGACTGGATGGATTAGTGGATGGATGGACAGAAATAGACGGGTAGGTTGGATGGATGGAGGGACGTAGGTAGGTTGGGTGGATGGAGGGATGGATGGACGGACAGACGTAGGTAGGTTGGGTGGATGGATGGAGGTACGTATGCATGCATGGATGGATGGTCGGACAGACAGACAGACACGTAGGCTGGTTGGGTGGATGGATGGATGCATGGATGGACGGACAGACATCTAGGCTGGTTGGGTGGATGCATGCATGGATGGATGGTCGGACAGACAGACAGACACGTAGGCTGGTTGGGTGGATGGATGGATGGATGCATGGATGGACGGACAGACATCTAGGCTGGTTGGGTGGATGCATGCATGGATGGATGGAGGGATGTATGCATGTATGCATGGATGGATGGACGGACAGATAGACAGACATGTAGGTTGGTTGGGTAGATGCTTGCATGCATGGATGGATGGACATAGGGATGGATGCATGAGTGGATGGATGGATGGATGGTCGGATGGACAGACATGTAGGTTGGTTGGATGGATAGATGGATGGATGGAGGGATGGATGCATGCATGGATGGATGGATGCATGCATGGATGGATGGACAGAGGGATGGATGCATGCATGGATGGATGGATGGATGGTCGGACGGACAGACATGTAGGTTGGTTGGATGGATGGCTGGTTGGGTAAATGGATGTATGGACAGCTAGATGAGTGGGCAGTTAGAAAAATGGATGGATGGGTTTTCACTTTCTGTGTAGCGCTATTGCTAATGTTCCCCCTGTCTGTAAAGTTACAGGATCATTAACATTCCAACACAGTCTACTAATTAAAGTCTATTTAAAAAAAAAAAAGAAGTCTTGCCGTTATTTGGCTGACAACTTTTACCTCGGTGTGAATTGTTATTTTTAATTAACAGTACTTATTTAAGAACGTTTGGCTACTGCACACACATTTTACACTACCGACCCCGTCTCCACCTGTACCGAGCACAGTCCACTTCTGATAGGATCACTCGAGATGGGTTTTGATACCGGATGTAAATGGGGTCAGAGAGAAAAAGGCAGAGACAGTGAGAGAAAGCAAAAGCTGCGACTTGATGATTAGGTGATGATAACCGACCAGCCTGTTATACAACCACCTACACACTAACGCGCAAACATCAATGAATCCTGTTCATCTTGTACACACACACAAAAAAAAATTTAATCAGGATACATCTGTACAAGATAAACAAGATTCACTGAGGTTTGCATTTCGATTAGATTTCTTCATCATAATGCCTTAAAAATATCCACCTGTAACATGTTGTACCATTTCTTTCTCTTATATATGTGTGATGGCATGAACTCCATGTTTCCGTCATCGAAGCACAAAGAGGTCGAGGATAGTAAGACACAAAGACCGCGATGGAATGAGACAAATCCATAAAACCTGGATTTTAAGCTTCTTAATCAACTCTCACTCTCACTGTAAAAGTACTTTTATTCTGCTGGTCATGGCTTGCTCGAAGATGAGGAATTTCTAAACATTATCTCAGATAGTCTCTCTATCTCTTTCTCTCTCTCTCTCACACACACCCCTCATGCACCCCTTGGTACTTGACGTCACTGCTGTGCATTTTCAAAACACGCACTATGTACAATAACAATAGTGCAGGAGATGGCGAGCGGCTGGTTGGGTAAACAGTGGATGTGGGTGATGATCTAACTTGTCAGTGATACAGACACTCTGTTTGTTTTGATATTATTTTATAAATCCGATACTGCCAACTTTGAGCACAAACACTCCCTCAGCCAATCGGGAGGACAAAAACATTGTGACTGATTAATGGCATGGTAAGACGAGCCAGGACTTACGACACCTTCAGTTCCTGATGCTGTTTAATCCATCTGGGTGTTCGTCGTCATTGTTGTTGTTGCTATTATGTGAGCACTCACCAGGACACATGCTTTCTGTGTGAAGACAAACCTACATAAATCAAGTGACACTTTTTTTCTATTTATCGTCACATAATTATTAATTCTTCTGGTCTGGTCAAGGCAGAGAGATTGACAGAATATGTGTGTGTGTGTGTGTGTAAGACAGAGAAAGAGAGAGCGAGAGAATGAGAACAGATGGATGGATGGACAGGTTTGTGGAATGGTGAATGATTGGATGGATGGTTATGTGGATGGATGGTTAGTTGAGTTGGCTGACTGAATGGATGAGTAGGTGGTTAGTTGAGTGGATGGTTGGATAGATGTTTAGTTTGGTGGAAGGGTGGTTAGTTGGCTGGCTGGCTGAGTGGAGGAGTAGGTGGTTGGTTGAGTGGGTGGCTATATAGATGTGTGAGTGGATGGTTAGTTGGGTGGATGGGTGGTTGGTTGGTTAACTTAGTGGATGAGTACGTGGGTTGTGTGATTAACTGGGTGGTTGGTTGGTTGAGTGGGTGGCTATATAGATGTGTGAGTGGATGGTTAGTTGGGTGGATGGGTGGTTGGTTGGCTGGCTGAGAGGATGAGTGTGATGAATTGGGTGGTTGGTTGGTTGAGTGGATGGTTAGTTGGGTGGATGGGTGGTTGGTTGGCTGGCTGAGAGGATGAGTGTGATTAATTGGGTGGTTGGTTGGTTGAGTGGATGGTTAGTTGGGTGGATGGGTGGTTGGTTGGCTGGCTGAGAGGATGACTGTGATTAATTGGGTGGTTGGTTGGTTGAGTGGATGGTTAGTTGGGTGGATGGGAGGTTGGTTGGCTGGCTGAGAGGATGAGTGTGATTAATTGAGTGGTTGGTTGGTTGAGTGGATGGTTAGTTGGGTGGATGGGAGGTTGGTTGGCTGGCTGAGAGGATGAGTGTGATGAATTGGGTGGTTGGTTGGTTGAGTGGATGGTTAGTTGGGTGGATGGGTGGTTGGTTGGCTGGCTGAGAGGATGAGTGATTAATTGGGTGGTTGGTTGGTTGAGTGGATGGTTAGTTGGGTGGATGGGTGGTTGGTTGGCTGGCTGAGAGGATGAGTGTGATTAATTGGGTGGTTGGTTGGTTGAGTGGATGGTTAGTTGGGTGGATGGGTGGTTGGTTGGCTGGCTGAGAGGATGACTGTGATTAATTGGGTGGTTGGTTGGTTGAGTGGATGGTTAGTTGGGTGGATGGGAGGTTGGTTGGCTGGCTGAGAGGATGAGTGTGATGAATTGGGTGGTTGGTTGGTTGAGTGGATGGTTAGTTGGGTGGATGGGTGGTTGGTTGGCTGGCTGAGAGGATGACTGTGATTAATTGGGTGGTTGGTTGGTTGAGTGGATGGTTAGTTGGGTGGATGGGTGGTTGGATGGCTGGCTGAGAGGATGAGTGTGATTAATTGGGTGGTTGGTTAGTTGAGTGGATGGTTAGTTGGGTGGATGGGTGGTTGGTTGGCTGGCTGAGAGGATGAGTGTGATTAATTGGGTGGTTGGTTGGTTGAGTGGATGGTTAGTTGGGTGGATGGGAGGTTGGTTGGCTGGCTGAGAGGATGACTGTGATTAATTGGGTGGTTGGTTGGTTGAGTGGATGGTTAGTTGGGTGGATGGGTGGTTGGTTGGCTGGCTGAGAGGATGAGTGTGATTAATTGGGTGGTTGGTTGGTTGGTTGAGTAGGTTGCTATATAGATGTGTGAGTGGACGGTTAGATGGATGGTTGTATGGACTGTTAATTGAGTTGACGGGTGGTTGTTGGTTGGTTGAGTGGGTGGCTATATAGATAGGCGAGTGGATGGTTTGGTAGATGGATGTACAATTGGATTGGATGGGCAGCTATACAAGGACACAAGCTACACTTATGGAACTAGGTGACAGTAATCAGAGTTCAGGATAGCCCGGAGACCCTGGAGCTGAGACACGGCAACATAAGAGTGTGTCCTTCTCAGAAAAGGCAATCCCATAATTCATTTCACCCTTCAGGTTTTCAGTAGTAAGTAAAATAGTGTGGATAGAACTGCTGTATAGCCAACACTATGTCACTGCGTGTTTAATATAATACTGTGATATTGTAAACAATGCTGAAAGATTTAGCAATCATCATTACAGGAAAATTTTATTTGTAACTGGAGGCCTGGGTTCATAATTCACTGATATGCAGACAGCCAGAGGGAGTCATGCTGGACAGAGGCATTACAGATCATAATATTAATTATACTGTGTGTGTGTGTGTATAATACTAGCCTGAATAACCTAGCTATATGGTGACACGTACTGCCACATCAACCAGCTAATTCAGGATGTTGATTCATTTCATATTTTTGTTGTTTGACAACAGCTTCCTGATCAAATGGATGATGAAATGTGACATCATAGTTAATGGAACATAATCTAATGAGAGCTCTGGAAAACCATATTCAACGCTGGATCAATGCAGCTGTCTGCACAACAAACAATGCAGATGCAATAATTACAGATGACACAAGACCGGAGAGCAGATTTAGACCGTCGAGAGCAAAGACGGCTCGGTTACACTGTAATGGATTTTAGTTTACGGATTGCTCAGTCGCTCTTTATAGCACACCAATCCTTATAATTGTTCAACTGATCAATTATTAATCCTTTTTAAATTAAATGTCAAAGTTAATTATTCAAGTTTGGTGCGCGTGTTCATGAGTCGCTTGTGGAAAAGACACGTCAAAAGGTAGTGCTGCTTCTTCTTCTTCTTCTTCTTCTTCCATCCACACAAAGACTTTCAAGGGAAGAAAAGTCTGGTCCTCAACACACACAACATGGTTAGGGTCTAGGGCTAATTTATAATGACTTTTCGAAATCAGATAGAACCTTCGAATACGAACAACACGATATGTATTCAAGAAATTCTACACGTTCCTTAACGTGCACCTATTATGTTTTTTTCAAATATCACCTTTTTTGTGAAGGTAAAAATAAATAAATAAATCAATCAAAGCGCGCGACAAACGGAGTTATTGACTCCCAAAAGAAGGAACCGATTCTGAACTGCTGTAACGAGTCGTTATGAATTCCAGTAATAATTCCGTTAGTAATTCCTTACTTCCCGTACAAACCTAGTAGGCTTATATTCAGTACGACCACGAATAAACGCCATGTATTCTTTTGCGTTGTCCTACCTTATACGATTATGAATGAAATATGACCTATCGGAAAACATTAAAAGATCCCGCTACTTTGGCAACGGAGTCGGTAGTTTGTGGGGAAACTCAACTTTCGCAATTTTCTCAGCATACATGACACGCACGTCTCAAACGATCACGTCTCCATCCTTGTTTTTGGTTTACATCCCGAAAAGAGTCGATCCGCTGAGAGATCCCACGCGCTGACGACTACGAGGCGATCCTAAAGCTTCGGAGTCGATTCCGTACACTGAAAATGATTCGACTCTTTGTCTTTACGCTTAGCGAGACAGCCAAAGCGAGAGATCTTTACAATCGCCTTTATTTTGAATTTGTCTGGCCGGGATTGAACTAAATCAGGGCTTTGGACGTACGGCTGTGACGACAGGACACCGTCAACCGTGCATCGGTTCATCCGTCTCGTTCGGTTGACAGGTTATCTGAAATATCAGTAGTAAAGATATATTGTATAAAGTGTGTCCCATAAATCCAGCATCAAATAGCCAAGCAAATGCGTTTTTATTTATTTATTTACTTGCTCAGTACGTTCTCATTGACTCGGATTCGTTCTTCCTTGCTCAGTAATAAATATAATAAAAATATACATTAATCCTAGGACGCTGGACTTACGGGACCGCTCCTTAGTGACCGGTAAATAAATATTTTTAGTATTTAATATTAAAATGAAAAATACTCCCGCTAAATGAATCGAAGAATCATCATTACGTTCGCAACTCCAACAGGAAGCGCTGTATCAAAACAAAACTGATTCAAATCGGCGTGTTTTATTTACAGCCATGAACGCTTCCTCGTGAATTTTTGCCGAGTACCCATCGCCTCATTGTTTGGCTCGCGACCTGGCGGAAACACTGGCTGGATCTGGTTCCAAGCCTGTGTTGTTGAAGAGAGAGAGAAAAAAAAATGAGGTTATCAGCAGTATAATAGCTCGGCTTAAAATATGACGACAGGCCACGGTGAGCCACACGTCTAAAATAAAACACCAGGGCTGACAACAGGGTGCAGAGTGCAGAGCCACTAAAGGAACTGAAGTCAGAGGTGTAGATAGCGGCACTAAACCTTAACCTTTAGATCAGAGAGAGAGAGAGAGAGAACCTGAGATAATATACACCCAATCTATTCAAATTAACTGTAGTGGCACGCTTCCTCACATTACTTTCAAAATCTATCAAACCTAAAAAAAAAAAAAAAAAAAAAACACTACAAAGTGAAACTCGGAGTTCTTTCAGTAATTTTAGAGCGTGTCTATGTATCACATGATCAGAAAAAGTCGGATTTATCATAAAACTTGCCTCGGGTGTTGTCACTGTTTGTTGGACGACCAGACCGATAAAATATAAAACTTTTCTAACTAGGCTAGTTTGGTGTCGCTAGCCAAGGGGAGGCTCAGCTAAGCTATCACTGTATGGGTTTAGCTGCTACAGCGCCATGCAAAGTACATTATATTTCCTTCTGCTCTGCTCTGCTCATATCATGTTCATGTAAATTGGAAATAATATACAGGCATTTACACACTTTGTTTTCCTGCTCAGAATGAGGGGATGTTAGTGTTTCAGTTTCAATCTGTTTACTGGTTAAAAATAAATAAATAAATAAATAAATAAATAGGTAGGTAGCCGTAGATTCATTTTTCCTCACACCGACTGTGAGCTAGCGTCTGGCAGAATTGAGAGGCTGTCAGCCAATAAGACACGAGTGTTTCCACGTATTTTCCTGTAAACCCCGTCTGAACGGTCTCGCCTCCGTTCACCGAAGGTGTAAAATCACAGGCGGTCTTCTTTTAGTGACGAACCGCTCCAAGTGGAGAATTATTCGGGGTTAAAGAAAAAAAATCTTCGGGGCAAACCGTGATCTATTTAAAAAAAAAATAAATAAAAAATGCATTTTACTTAATATTGTTTTCTTTACAATAAATTTGTAAAGCAAATACAGTAGTGTTATTTTATTGACATCAGGAACTAATCAAATGACATCAGTTTCAAATGTGATGTGTTATGTTACTGCATTATCAGACAAAGTCATCAGAGTACACTAACACGTTACACCCAACTCTGAAAATGACAGGCTGCGTTTTTTGAGATAGAGAGATAGAGAGAGAGAGGTAGAAAGAATGAGAGAGCTAGAAAGAAAGAGAGAGAGAAATAGACAGAGAGAGAGAGAGGGGGGGGGTAGAAAGAATGAGAGAGAGAAGTAGAAAGAAAGGTAGAAAGAATGAGAGAGAGACAAAGACAGACAGACAGAGAGAAAGTCAGAAAGAAAGAGAGAAAGACAGAGAGAAAGGGGTAGAAAGAATGAGCGAGAGAAGTAGAAAGAAAGGTAGAAAGAATGAGAGAGAGACAGAGAGAGACAAAGACAGACAGACAGAGAGAGAGAGAGAGAGAGAGAGAGAGAGGAGAAAGGTAGAAAGAATGAGAGAGAGATGAGAGAGACAGAGAGAGAAAGGCAGAAAGAAAGAAAGAGATTGAGAGAGACAGAGTGAGAACGAGAGAGAGAGAGAGAGACAGACAGACAAAGAAAGAGTGAGACAGAGAGAAAGGGAGAAAGAATTAGAGATAGAAAGAGACAGACAGAGAGTGAGAGAAATGTAGAAAGAATGAGAGAGAAAGACAGAGAGAGAGAGAGGCTTGTGAAGGAGTGACTGTTTATCGCAGCTATAGCGCAAGTGTAAACAGGAACTAACTCGTCACTCGGACGTTCCACGACATTCAATCTAAAGATAAACAATTCGAATGTACGACGCGTCGTTCATTATTAACTTAAACACTGGTATTGTTGGAAAATGGTGGTGGTAGTATAAGTGGAATAACGCACTCGAGACGGTCCAGTTAAATGAAAATAAATACACGTCATGCCGCATCACACGTCCTCGGCGTGCATCATTTCCATAGAACTGCAAAGTCTGAAGTGTGTTATTGTTTACTTCTGTAATCAGTCCCTGCAGGATTCTGCAGTTTCCTCATCGCAGAAATGAACGCACAATCCAGAAAACTACGCAACATTTACAAGAGTTTGTGATTTTTCAGCATGACCGCAGATTTTCCGCAGACTTGGGCCAAGACGCATAATATGATGTCATCACAACGCGGCACGTGACATCATCACAGCATGCATTCATCCAAAGTCCCCGTCGATTCCCGTGCGTCGCACATGAGTACAGCTCAGAAGGTCTCGTTTACCGACAAACATCACCGGTTGAGCTGGTTCGATTTTTTTGTTTGTTTTTCTTTCTTTCTTTCTTTCTTTCTTTCTTTCTTTCTTTATTGATTTGTTTTGGCTCGGTGTGCTAGCGTCCTCCGTTTAACAAAATGTTCCCATGTTACAGTTTTAAAAGATTAAAACACGCAGCAACCAATCCGACGCTTCCAAGTTTGTAATAAAGTTTATTGTTCTAACGACATTTTTTTAACAAATAAAAAGATTCCACGATATCTGCGATATCTCGTCTCTCAAACTGAAACAAGATAAACTTTTCACAATATCCATTTTACATCACCATGACGACCAGCCCTGCCATGACACCATGAAACCACGAGATTTGTTTTGTTTTTTTTTACACCGTCAACAAAACTCAAACCTTTAACATTTATAGTTGAGCCCAATATTCAGAGTGGCTCCTATTGGTCACAGTCAGATGGAATGGCGAGGTACGGCTAGACTCATCACGGCCTCATCCCGATCTCCGACATGTGAGAGAGACACACTGCGATTAAAGGAGAGGAAGGACGGTAGCGGTCTCACGCAAACACTGCGACGAGTGTGTGAGACCAGGAAGTTATTTCACTCCCAGAATTCCCGTACTGTTTTTAGCACGACCTCGTCGACTCCTGTCGCGACGACGGCGCACAACTGACCGCTAGCGGAATTGAATAACGAAGGACGTGTTAAAAACAGCGCTGGGACGCAACATTTATCCGTTTGTGTGTGTGTGACGAGAGGGAGCAAGCAGGTCCACGCACATTAAGAGTCAGAACTGCCATTAACCTTAAGCCTACACCCACACGTGTGCCGAATTCCGAACCACATCCTCAGCCTTTTCCTATACACGGTATTCTCAGAGCGAGAGTGGTTTAAAGAGCGCACAAACGCACGTTTCCTTCCTTCCTTCCACTTTAAAATAAGAATAAAAAAAACGCTAATCACGTTGCATTTCGGTTGAGTATTCCACGTGTCATAATAACGCATCCACGCTGAGAGATAATCAACGACGGGGGTCACGTTTAAGTCGTGCTTCCTCTCGGACACGTGACGTCTTTGAAACTGAAGCTTCTGCAAAGTTTCACGAGGAGACAATGAATGACCTTTTTATCTGACCTCCAGGATTGACCTTCAGCGGTCAAGTCGCGTGGATGTGATGTGACGTAATACCGGATCATTTCCCGCCATAAATAAATGACCAAGTATAATATGTCGGTCTCATTTGTTTAACTGGGTTCTCTTTCATCTACGTTTTACGGCTTGGGTGAAAATCTGATGACGTTTGAGGTCATATTTATGCGGATATATTTCACAGAAAATTCACTTGCACCACTGCGACGTCCACACGACGTGCTCACACAACCTAATTTGAGCAGAAATACACCATGAGGCTCATACGTTGCAGCCGCCCTGTCCCTTCCTGGTCAGCGTCAGCCGGCTAGTCTGGGAAGAGACCACTCGGCAGCACCGCTATGCTAAGCAGGTCAGGTGTGTTGAAAAATGAACATGGCTCGCTAAGCTAATATAGCTAGCATTATTTGCGATTGGGACTGAATTTAGGTGGCAGCGTGAGAGTCTGACTTTTGACGCGTGTTCATGACGGGGCTTCAAGAAATCTCAGATGACTAAATATGAGAGAGGTGTGAGTGTCAAGTGTACCTGTGGCACTCAAGTTAACACTTGTGTGTGTGTGTGTGTGCAGATTTTTGTCTGCATGGAAGCATCATCAGAAACAGTGACTATCAGATACCTCCAGGCTCAGTATGCTGCGCGAAAAGAAATACGGGGACGTATTTGAACGTTGTTGTCACTGCACCACTTCCATCACCTTGGTGACGTGTCAGAAATTCATCGTGACCTCTGACACATTAATCGAGCTTTGTTCGCTCTCGCAAATTGCCCTCCTCTCTCTCGGTCTTTCTCCGTCTCCGTCTGGAGTAAATCAGATCCAACATTTCTACAGTGCCTAATTTAGGGCCGATGTGGGTGCAGGGTTTCATTCCGACCAAGCAGAAGCCACGCATGGATCTATTGAAAGCCGAATCAACTGATGAAACAGATGGAACCAGGTGTGGTTGCTACTTTGACTGGAATGGAAACCTGCACTCGCACCGGCCCTTTCGCGGATAAGATCGGACACCCCTGGCTTAGATCTGAAGGGATATGGCAGGCATTTGAGTGAGTAGGAGGAACGACGGTCTTACTTAAAGGATTCCTCTTGACCGCCGTGTTTATTTTCCGTAAAAAGGAGTCATCAAGTACGTTACAATTCCACCATCGTGGGTAAAAATACTCCAATACATCAAACCAATACACAATCTTTTTGAAAGACATGCATTGTAGGCTGATTGGCGTTGCCGAATTGTCCGTAATGTGCGAAAAAGTGTGTGCGGGACTGTGCTCTGTGATGGGTTGGCACCCTGTCCAGGGTGTCCCCCTGCCTTGTGCCCCGAGCCCCCTGGGATAGACTCCAGGCTCCCCCATGACCCTGTATAGGAGATGCGGTACAGGAAATGGATGGATGGAATGTGAAAATGTTTGTTGTTGTTGTGTTGTGTGTTTATATCTTGTCACGGTCCGTGTATCCCCACAAGGACAGGAATATCTGGCAGTTTAGATGTTGTGGGGACACGTTCTTGTCCTCACAATGTCAGTAAGAGAAGTGTGTGTGTGTGTGTGTGTGTTTTTGCCTCAGTAAATCTGCTGTATAATAACAGACTTGTCTTTCTTCAAAGGCTTCAGCAAACAACATCCACACAAACACAGGCACCGAGCAACAACCCCATGACGTTCAGCTGTTTTCACACCTGCCTCACCTAGCCCCGAACTTCCTGACACCGTGTTTATATTAAACCTTAGCAAACTAACAGGAACCCTGAGTGAGCTCTGTGGACGAGCCTGAAGACAGAAGACGGAAAAATTCTAAAAGACAGACAAACACCTTTGACTTGATTAACTCGTGCGTTTGGCACCAATTTAGGACCAGGCTTTTCTACAGACACATAAATGTGATTTCCCGTTATAAGTGAAATAGCGAGATCAGTGCGATTCTCTGTAAACAGAGGACTCTCTGTTCAGACGCATAATAACGTGAGATCAATCAACTCGGACACAATAAAGCTGGGCTGAATTTCCTTCACGACTGCAAACACTTTCGGTCTCACTGTCTGTCTGTGTCTCTCTCTCTCTCTCTCTCTCTCTCACCCCGTCTCTCTCTCTCACTCCGTCTCCATCTCTCTCTGTTTCTCTCTCCGTCTCTCTCTCTCTCACTCGGTCTCTCTCACTCTGTCTGTCTCTCTCTCTCCCTCCCTCCGTCTCTCTCTCTCTCTCTCTCTCTCCATTTCTCTCTCCCCATCTCAGTTTCTGTCTCTCTCCGTCTCTCTCTCTCTCTCTCACCCCGTCTCTCTCTCTCACCCCGTCTCCATCTCTCTCTCTCTCTGTTTCTCTCTCCCCCTCACTCTGTCTCTCTCACTCTGTCTCCGTCTCTCTCTCTCTCTCCCCGTCTCTCTCTCTCTCTCCCCCAGTCTCTCTCTCTCTCTCCCCCAGTCTCTCTCTCACTCTCTCTCTCACTCTGTCTCTCTCACTCTGTCTCCGTCTCTCTCTCTCTCTCCCCCAGTCTCTCTCTCTCTCTCTCCACTTCTCTCTCTCTGTTTCTCTCTCCGTCTCTCTCTCTCACTCTGTCTCTCTCACTCTGTCTCTGTCTCTCTCTCTCTCTCCCCCAGTCTCTCTCTCTCTCTCCCCCAGTCTCTCTCTCACTCTCTCTCTCACTCTGTCTCTCTCACTCTGTCTCCGTCTCTCTCTCTCTCTCCCCCAGTCTCTCTCTCTCTCTCTCCACTTCTCTCTCTCTGTTTCTCTCTCCGTCTCTCTCTCTCACTCTGTCTCTCTCACTCTGTCTCTGTCTCTCTCTCTCTCTCTCTCTCCCCCGTCTCTCTCTCTCTCTCCCCCGTCTCTCTCTCTCCCCCAGTCTCTCTCTCTCTCTCTCTGTCTCCATCTCTCTTTCTCTCTCTCTCTCCCCCCCAGTCTCTCTCTCTCTCTCTCTCACTCTGTCTCCGTCTCTCTCTCCACCCCCAGTCTCTCTCTCTCTCTCTCCACTTCTCTCTCTCCCCATCTCAGTTTCTGTCTCTCTCTCTCTCTCTCTCTCTCTCTCTCTCTGTCTCCATCTCTCTTTCTCTCTCTCTCTCTCTCTCTCCCCCCCAGTCTCTCTCTCTCTCTCTCTCACTCTGTCTCCGTCTCTCTCTCCCCCCCCAGTCTCTCTCTCTCTCTCTCTCCACTTCTCTCTCTCCCCATCTCAGTTTCTGTCTCTCTCTCTCTCTCTCTCTCACTCTCACACACACACACACACACACACACACACACACACACACACACACACATTTGATTGCTTGGAAATCCCTGTGCTGCTCCACAATGTCTATACTGCTGTTCTGGCCAATCCCAAGCACACACTTTAGTGTGGAACCGCATTGGAACGGAGCGTCTGAAAAGAAACAGATGGTGCGGCCGAAAGCCGAACTGCTGCTACCCGCTTTATTCGACCACGTTCCGTTCGAGGAGTCGGGTTTTCATTTTCAATCCGTGACAAACCCTCGTTAAATATTCGCCTTTCTCACCTGCTCACGTCTCTGCAAGAGTCACTTGCCAGACACTTTCACAATTCAAAGCTACTTACGTCCGACAGGATACAAATCCAAACACTTCTTTTCCTGCGACAACAACCGACCGAGTCGGAAGTGGTGCGAGACGTTTCACCGTCTGCTCGTCAGCAAGCGAGAGAAACTTCTCCCCCAAAGAAAAGCCACTGTAATGTAACTACAGTAAAACAGATGTGGTGCTATTACGGTGCTTGGCCCCATAATTAACTCTTTACGCCAGAGGCCTGTTTTGGTTGTCCTCGTGTTCAGCATTGAATTTGTTCGCGATCTCCGGAGTAGTGGTAAGATTGTTTGGTTTTATTTCCCACCGAGCCAACTAGCTTTAAATGTTATAATTTTATTATGGAAGCTGTATTCGATGTTTTGCCATCAAAAAAGCTATACTTCTGCTGCCCGTTTTATCTCTGTACCGGTTTCTGTACCTTTCCCATCGCCCTGCTCTCCTGCAGCTAAACACAGTCACGATACTCTACACACAGAAACCCAACGGTGTCCTGACTCATCATATAACAGACTTACGGCCATCAAATCATTCGTCCGTTTATACTGATTGAAAACGTCCAGTGCACGCCGGGCATTTCTACGGCATTACGTTTTCAGGTTGTCCGATATTCTGGTTAGTATGATATCTCAAGTACGAGGTTGAGGGTTTATATCGCGTCGTCATTGCAGCCGGCAGATGAACCGGTTCGATTGGGGATTTGTCAAGGTCAGAGCAATGTCAAATGCATTAATAGCTTCTTTTGAACGGTGGATTAGTTCAACAAACAGACTTCATATTAAAACCATAATGAACTTTCTTTCACTTTCACACTATCCGTCGTTCCCCAGATGAGGACGGGTTCCCTTCTGAGTCTGGTTCCTCTCAAGGTTTCTTCCTCATATCATCTCAGGGAGTTTTTCCTCCCTCACCACCATCTTGCTCAATAGGGATAAATTCACACACTTAAAATCTCTACCCTGTGTCTATATGTTTCTGTAACTCTGCTTTGAGACAACGTCCGTTGTTAAATGCGCTATACGAATAAAATTTGTGTTTGAAGTATATTTCAAGGTTATTTGAGGCATACGAACGAGTAACAAGAAGGACTAGCCTTGTCGGCAGTGAACGGATCACCGTTGACGCCGTTGGAATCGAGTTCCGATTGTTTCGGTTTTTAACCTTGCAGTCGAACATGAAATTCAAATTGGAAAGTAGATTTGGAAAGACAAACTACATAAGAATACTACGAGATCCATTTCCATTCATATCTGCCCGTGTTCATCACGTGGACTTCTCTCTACTACGTTCTCCCGATAGCCGTGACGGCACTCGTTTTTAATCGGAAGAAGAAGAGAAAAAAAATTCAGAAACACGCTAATCGTCTGCAGAGGAAAGAGCCGCTATATCTGGCGGTAGTGAAGTGTGCTACAGATCAGGAACTGAATAATATGCAAAAAAGCAATGCTCGACCACAATAAACAGACCTGAATAAATGCAAACAATTGTTTACCCAAAGACTGCGCCACTGCCAATATCCTTACGCTGTACATCAACTTCTTTATTCGCACGTATTCAGCAGAAGAGTATGATAAATTAACTGGCAACTGCTGAGGTATTTAGATTCTTTTGAAAATATAAACAGAGACTCTTTCAGTCACACCGTTATTTCGCCACCATGTTGATATGACGTCACGGAAACTCGAAGAAGTCTGCGCGCTCTGAAAACTCCGACTGTCCGAGTAGGAATTACGGCGTGGAGAGGCTTTCAAACGGATCTTTCCTACTGGGAAGTCAGAATCTTGGCGCTGTACTTGGAAGTCAGAAAGATTCCCAGTCAGCAAAAAACAAAACAAAACTATGCATTCATTAATAAACACGTTTGTTATTGCAAAGCAGTCGTTCTTATTGTCCTGTAACGTCACTCCCCCAGGGAAGTGTTTTATTCCTTACATAATGTATGTGAATCAGGTGGGGGCGTGGTTTAGCGCGACTCTAAACCGGAAAACAGCACGGAAGTCGGAAACGTTCCGGTTCCCACTTGATCATGAATGCAGCATGTGTATGGGGATGGGATGTGATGAGATCTCTCTGAAGGCATGTGTACCCATGAGCCCAAAAAAGAAGTGGACGACGTCGAGTGAGCTGAAAAGCTGCCGGATTTCTGTTTTGTTCTGCGTTTCATTCCAAAATAAACAAGCTTGAGAGCAAGCTCACCCTGAATCGCCTGGTTTCTTGAGTAGCGTGCCACTGAAATTGTTCACAGAGTCTTTAGTCTTGTAGCACAGTGCATTATGGGTGTTCTGTGTAGTGTTCTAGCAATGTCGTGTATAAAATGGCTGACCTCGAATCTTCTTCTGCTCTCTACGCAGAAATCCTCTGCTTCATCGGGAGTAGCGACTTGGATACAAACGCACAATATTAATATCTCACAGTTCTAATCCCTGGGAAACTTCAGCCGAGGTAGAGATTTTCCAGAAGGTACTTGAGAGTCATTTATAGTGCTGCGCTCTCTCTTTGAAGACTAATCTCGGAGCCTCTGCTTGTTCAGAAGATAAGTCTGCACCGCTCTCAGACTCCCCAAGACCAAAGACGTTCAATCCAATCCAGGGTTTGGTTTTACTCCAAGCCTAAACACACCTGAAGCAGGTAATGACGAGCTGCGAGGCTGAACGACCACGCGAACAACGTGCTCGGTGCCGGAACGAGATAAATACAGATGTGAAGTGGCTGATGATCCCCGAGGACTGGATGGAGAATCACCGCCCTGCGCTGCATTCTCACCAAAATACCCATTTCCTGTGCGGTGGCTAAGAAGGGAAACGCTAGTTCAGACAGAAGACAGAGCACGGTTCTTGGCAAACGCGTTATCACTGCTTGGCTACTGCGCAAACGACTCGTACGGTTACACTCGAGGCAGTTTGGACGTGACGTGCTGCGATATGCGGTTTTGTGAGAAGCGGTGTATATTGAATAAAGCAGCATTCTTGGTGTAGGTTTCAGGCTTTCACATTCACAGATATCACATGTATAAGCTAAATTGGGGATTTTGGGGAAGAATATAGTTTCGATCGTTTAGAGACGGCACCGATCCGATACTCAGGATCGGTTTCTGTCGGATACCAGCAAAACCGAAGCGGGGTGATTTAAGTGATTTTAATTGGATTCGTAATCGATATCGAACGATACTTTTCTTTAAAAAAAAAAAAAGATGAATTTCATACAGGAAAAGGTACTAATTCAATCTTAGGTGCGAGTATCGGTAGAGTTGAGAGTCTCTTTGTGCTGTGAACGCAGGTTATGCCATCTCGGAATTTAACGATCACATGACAATTAGGACGTCGGCCATTTTGAAAGTCGACGTTTTCCCTTATCCACGCTGCGACGCATAAGAAATACGTGTGTACCGATAGAACACTGCGGATCAGAAAAAGACCCGTCTTCGGATTTACTCGTGTTCACGTGGATTACGAAGTAATCGAAGCACGAGTACAGTGTTCAGAACGCAGTCTGTTGCAAACAAACGGCGCTGTCGCCACACTTCCGCGTTTACGAAAGCAGAAGCGCAAGTAGAAGTGTTTCAAAACCTGGTATTCAGAAGCGATCACCGCAACGTCTCTCAGTGCTCGAATAATGCATGCAAACATCCAAACTCCAGCTTTCAGTCATTTCCCATCGATGTGCTTATGGGGAAAGAAAAAAAAAAAAGGCTTTGTGCTGTTCGCCAGGATGAGGGTGAACATTTAAAGAGGCCGGCGTTTCAAAGAACCCGATTATGTAAACGTCCAAAACACTCGGATCTGCGTTTGCCTTCGTTTAGGATTCGTTATCTGTTCAATCCGAATAACGTATCGGTAGGGGTGTAACGACACATCATGACGCGATGCGAAAATGGTAAATGTCCGATATTAGCGTTCCATTAATTATGCACGTAGTGCAGCTGCACTGCTTGAACACTAGAGATCCCAATCCGTGCATCCCGTAGAGTTAAAACGGAAAGACAGGAATCATCTGCACTTGTGACGTGACTGATACCGCCAGCGATAGATCCAGATTGCAACAACTAACACGCATAATAAGGTTATACGGTCACATGACCACGTTATAAAAGGTTAAAAAGACAACCACACTTCTGGGATCTACAGCACCCAAGAAAGAGGCTGATGAGAGACGGTCGTTTTAGCCGACTTTGGAGCTCTATTTCGGCTACGGAGCTCATACGGAGTCCCGGGGTCAGACACTTTGTTTATTCAATTAAAATTCTGGAGAGAATTTATACATTTACATATTCATTTTTATATATGTATGGTGTATGTATATTTTAAACATATATGGTGAGAATATATAGTATTCGTAGTCGATTTTGTTTTTACGATGTTATAAAACCTCCAAGTGTAGCCGTTTTTAAATTTCATTCGTTTTATCCAGACAGAAATGCACACTGTTTTGCATCGTGCGTTATACAGAAACTCCACCGGGAAATTTTCACCGCACCCTGCACATGCCCCGATTCTTGCTAATGCTAGTTTATCTTGTATTTCTTGAAAACGCACCAGGAGGACGACTTAAACAATCTAGCTAGCTAGCGAACTAACTAACTAACCAAGCGTGAAAAACACAGTTATCTATTTCCCCTCCTACAATCTGTAACTGTCGTTATATGACGACACGGACGTTGTGAAAACGCTCCACAGACACAACACACCTACCTCGTGATTACTGTACTATCCCTACGTTATCCATCCACTCAATACGGTATTCCGACCCGTCGCAGTCGGTTTAAAGCGCCGAACGTGTACAGAACGTACGCGGATAAAGATTCGAAGCTGCCGTATTTCCTGCTGAGACACCTGGACGCATCCACCACGGCGCTGATGTTTCACGTCTCTTCATATAAACACCATACAACACATAAGCGTGCAGAGAATCAGGATCCGTATCGAGAAGGGGAAAGGAAGATCAGTGCATCCTTATGGATTCTTCGGACAGATGCGATTAGGATCGAAGTCCAGTGCGATCGGTCGGACGAACGAAGAAACGTCGTGTAGGATATAACACGAGACGTCTTTTTAGAAACCGGACAGATGAGAAGAATATAAGACGGACACGTAATCAGATGCGTGTTCAGTAATTAGGGATATTGTGGTCTTGCTGTGGTTTACAGCTGAATAAATGACTGGTGCTGATGGTATGAGGAAAGATGGCAGTAAATGCTACTCGCCTGTTGGAGAAAGTATGAAATATGATTGTGAATGATGTATTAAGTAAAGGAGATTTTTAGGCTGTAGATTGGATGAAAATGAAACGTTTTAAAGCTGTGAATTTTTTATTATTATTATTTTTAAAAAAAAAAAAGGTGTTCAACAGATGAACGGCTCTGAGATTGTAAACATTGGTTGTTTGTTTGTTTGTTTTTTTTAATGAAGTGATGAAATAAAGTGAGTTTTGCTCTGCTACTGGTGTGAAGAGATGGTCGGTTGCAGACTTATTTCGACATTTTTGTACTTTTTTTTTTCCTCCTGAGGAAGTTTATAAGTTCTGTAAATCTTATCTTGAGAAAAATGTCTTCTTTTGGTTATTTTAACAGCCGGTTGAACTCACCTGGGTCTTACAGGTGAACACACCTAGTCTCTGTCCGAACTGTGCGGTTTAAACGCAGAAATTAGTGCACTCACCTGAACCGTGTTAACGGAGAAACAACAAACCGTCTTCTCCTCCTCCTCCTTCTTCTTCTTCTTCTTCTTCTTCTTGCGGAAATATTTCGACCTGCTCCAGAATCTCCTCTAGAGTTTTTTTTTCTTCTCTTCTTCTTTTAAACTAAAACACACCGGGTTTGTTTCCAGATCTCTCTTTCTCTCACTCTCTCTCTCCCTCTCTCATACACTCCGAGACAGTTTGTCTCAGCGCGAGAGGTTCGCGTGCTGCTGAGAGCGAGTCGAGCTTTCCGCGCGCGGAAATGGGTGCGCGCACGCACGCGCGCGCACGCGTACACGCATTCAGAGTCGCATCCGCACGCGCGTTCCATGCATTCCCTGTCCATAATAAGCATTATTATTATTATTATTATTATTATTATTATTATTATTATTATTATTATTATTAATATTATACATTTGTGTCTTTATTATTATTGTGTGTATGTCTTTATTATTATTATTATCATTATTGTGTGTGTGTGTGTGCGTGTGTGTGTCTTTATTATTATTATTATTGTGTGTGTGTGTGTGTGTGTATGTCTTTATTATTATTATTATTATAATTGTGCGTGTGTGTGTGTGTGTGTGTGTGCGTGTGTGTGTGTCTTTATTATTATTATTATTGTGGGTGTGTGTGTGTGTGTGCGTGTGTGTGTGTGTATGTCTTTATTATTATTATTATTGTGTGTGTGTGTGTGTATGTCTTTATTATTATTATTATAATTGTGTGTGTGTGTGTGTGTGTGTGTGTGTGTGTGTCTTTATTATTATTATTATTATTGTGGGTGTGTGTGTGTGTGTGTATGTATGTCTTTATTATTATTATTATAATTGTGTGTGTGTGTGTGTGTGTGTGTATGTCTTTATTATTATTATTATTATTATTGTGTGTGTGTGTGTGTGTGTGTCTTTATTATTATTATTATTATTGTGGGTGTGAGTGTATGTCTTTATTATTATTATTATTGTGTGTGTGTGTGTGTGTATGTCTTTATTATTATTATTATTATTGTGTGTGTGTGTGTATGTCTTTATTATTATTATTATTATTATTATTGTTGTGTGTGTGTGTGTGTGTGTGTGTGTGTGTGTGTGTGTTCATACGCATTGAACAGCTCATGGAAATCAAAAATCCAGTATCTCAAAATATTAGAATAAAGAATTTATAATACAGAAATGTCGACCGGATGAAAAGTATGTTAATTTATGCGCTGATACTCGGTCAGAGCTTTAATCCTTTTGCAGGAAGTACTGCATGAATGAGGCGTGGCGTGGAGGTGATCAGCCTGAGGCACTGCTGAGGTGTTCTGGAAGCCCAGGTTGCTTTGATAGCGGCCTTCAGCTCGTCTGTATTGTCGGGTCTGGTGTCTCTCGTAGATTCTCTATGGGGTTCGGGTCAGGCGAGTCGGCTGGACAATCAAGCACAGTAACACCACGGTCAGTAAACCAGTTACTAGTAGTTTTAGCACTGTGGGCAGGTGCAGAGTCCTGCTGGAAAAGGAAATCAGCATCTCCATAAAGCTCGTCAGCAGATGGAAGTATAAAGTTCTCTAAAATCTCCTGGTCGACGCTGCATCGACTCTCGACTTGAGAAAACACACTGGACCAACACCAGCAGATGACATGGCAACCCAAATCATCACTGACTGTGGAAACTTCACACTGGACTTCAAGCAGCTTGGATTCTGTTCCTCTCCACTCTTCCTCCAGACTCTGGAACCTTGATTTCCAAATGAAGTGCAACATTTCCTTCCATCTTCCCCGTGATTGTGGTCGTGTACTGAACCAGACTGAGAGATTAAAGCCTCAGGAAAACTTTGCAGGTATTTTGAGTTAATTAGCTGATTAGAGTTCTTCTCAAACCAAAAAAAAGGGTTGAATTATTTCATTTTATGTGTAATGAATCTAGAATATATGAAAGTTCCACTTTTTAAATTAAATTACGGGGAAAAAAAATGGACTTTTGCACGATATTCAAATTTTTTGAGACACGTCTGTATATTATTATACTCTTCACACTGAGCCCGTGGTTATAGTTTACTGAACATATTTGCATATATTTGTTAATATCTCACTGACAAACAGGTCTCACAGTAACCTCTGTGTTAGCTGGTGTTATCAGGTGCTGCTGATTTTATTACAGAATCACCTTAAGGCCAGGTGGATGTTTTTGGATGTATGGTAAATAATTAAAATGAATTAAGAATTAATATTCAGTGAAATATGTTTAGTCTGCTAATGAAGGATAGCAGACTAGTCCAGTACAAGTCTAATGTAGTCTCTATATAAAACCAAATAAAATAAAAAAATATATATATAGAAGAAAAACAAAAAGAAGAGTTATGAGCCTGGTATTGATGGCAAGGCGTCTGTCTGGGGTTTTTATTTATTTATTTATTTTTCGAAAGTAGGGATGTAACGATATATCGCTTTGACGGAACATCACGATTATGAAATCCAAAATACTTGTATGGATATGATATACGTGTACATGTGATGATCGTCACTGAAGCGTCTCACCCAAATTTGTCCCCAAAAAAAAAAAAAAAAATTTCCTAATTTTTTTTTTTTTAGAGTAAATCGGAGAAAACGGTATTTCTACATCATTTAGATACGCTTCTAAAATCACTTTAACCCTTTCATGCATAAATAATCAAAAAAATAATATAATAATATCCAGCTTCTTAATAACCTTAAATAGAATGTCAGATGTTTGTTTTTTTTTTTTTTTCATTTAAAAAGTACACAGCTTGTCCATGTGTAGGAATACTAGGAGTTTAAAAATTGTTTTTTTTTTTTTTTTTTTTTTAAAAAGGAAAGATTATACCTGAATTTTAAAAAAAAAAAAAAGTTTAACAATATGGTTAACATAAATTGTTAAAATGGATTTGAACCAAATATTTTATGTTGATATTTCAGCTGATTTTGGAGGTAAAAAAAATATCCATCTTCAATAACGAAATACATAAAGAAATAAATCCAAAAAATAAAAGCAAAAAAACAAACAAACAAACAAACAAAAAAACACAAAACAACAGATAAATCCTTCAGTGTACTCCGGTTGAAGAGGAAAAAAAAAAAAAAAAAAAATATATATATATATATATATATATATATATATATATATATATATATATATATATATATATATATATACACACACATACATATATATACACATGTATATATGTGTATATATACATGTATATATATGTATGTGTATATATATATATATATACACATGTATATATACACATATATACACACACATATATATATATGTATATATATACATATATACATATATATGTATATATATACACATATATACATATATATATACACATATATATACACACACACACACACACACACACACACACATATATATATATATATATATATATATATATATATATATATATATATATATATATATATATATATATATATATAATTTTAAGCTTAAAACTAGGATGGATTGAAAAAGAAGCAAAACGCTAAATCCTTGACTGTAGTTTGGCTCAAAATCTTTGTAAAACTTAGTTTGGGATTTTGAGTAGAAAGTTAGTGAAGCTATACCACAGACGTGGCAAACTTATGATCTATACGAGATTACCCTAACGGTCTTGTGATTTGCGGAGAATTTAAGGCCTACACCTTATATTTTCCCTTCAACCAGTGTTAAATTTGACTAGAGGACACTGTGCATGAATGTTAATAGATTTAAACCGTTTCCTGTTAATGAACCAAAACCTGTAAAACTGCAGTAACAATTATGAGGTCTAATATCAATAATATGTCTTTATTTTCCCACCTGTTTGGTCTTGATTACGACCTACCAGACGTCAGCTACTACCCAGAGAGGATCAAGGCGAACGCGTGCTTCCTTTGAGACACGTGAAGCCATCTACCGCATCACGCTGCACCTGCAGAGCCACAATGCAGCGTCATGCGCTCAGAGAAAAGCGCCGTCTGCCCTCTTCCTCATACATGAGCGTACAGACTCCCACGATTGGCTAGTGTCAGTATGATTGACAGGAGAGACACAGTATGCCCCTCCCACTCAGGCAACTTTGCCCTCTTTGACCCCAGGCTTGGTTTTAATAGCTCTTCTACATAATCTAGGCATTTATTTGGACACGATATTATTATTGTTTTTTAAATAGCCCCTTGCTATGGTTAAAACGTAGACGCTTCACACACACACACAGGTAGCATGAAGAACACAATAAATAAGAGGACACAAAGCGAAAATAGCACCTTTGTTTGTTTTTGTTTGTTTGTTTGTTTAATTGTGCTGTGGTTTATTGCATGAGTTATGATGAATACATTTATTCTGAAACTACCGAACATTCTTAATGGCACCGGAGACCCTTAAAGCGCTCCCTCGCTCTCCTCTCACACCTCTTAACATCATCCACGTTCCTTCTGATCAACGTTCAGACTTAAAAAAAAAAAAACAACAACAAAAAAAGAAACGATATTTATGGGCAAATCTGACCAGATCTTTTGTAACTTCTGCAAAGTGGTGGGGAAAAAAAATTAGGTCCCGCTGCCATCTAGTGGTCGGTTGATGTACTGCAGTGACAGGAGTTTCCATGAGACAATGAGAACACACAATAAAAACAAAAAGTAAATTAAAATAAAAATACCCCCTGAAATAAAGGAAAAAAAAAAGTCCCCCCCCCCCACCACTAACCTCCATTTTGTAAGGTAAGTAGACCAGCCACAGGTTAAAACAATTTGTTTAAAATGGTCTCTCGAGGCTTAGATTACAAATTGGTCACTGAAGAGTCAGATTATTTGAAAGGGGAAAAGAAAGAAAGAAAGAAAAAAAAACATAACAAAACACAAATTAATTATAAACTGAACAGTGACGTAGCCACAATATCAGATGAGCGACATTCACACCATCCTCATCTGCCCATAGATACACACCTAGATCACATATCTATCTATATAATATAATATATCTATACTTCAAGTCTTTCAAAAAAAAAATAAATATGCATACAATTCAAATAATTTGGGGTTTGATACTCTACAGAAGAAAAAAATAATAACAACAATAATAACCGGGTAGTGATTTGTAAAATATTATTTCGTTTAGCACAAATCTGAGACAATCGTTTCTGTACACTGACGTGACATGTTCGTTGGAAAATTGTCGAGGTGTGCGAGTGTTTTGGCTGCACACAACAGACGACAAAAACACACACTCGCTCCGTCTCTCGCACTCGCGCTTAGACACTCGTGCACCTCCGTGCACAAACACACAGATATCAGAGATAGACATCATATTCAGACATATGCAAACTCACACACACACACACACACACACACACTCCAGATGCTGATGATTAAATTAAATTAAATCCCAGTTTGGCTCCGTGAAATCGTGTGCACGCGTCAAAAAAAGTGACGATCCTGTAAAAACTTTGTATCATTTTTTTTTTTGTTTTGTTTTGTACAAATCCATCAAATCAGCACATGACAAAGGATTTCAACTCTTGAAAAAAGAAAAAAAAAAGGCAAAGAAAACCCTTCATGCATAATTCCTCTCCTGAAATCTCAATGATTGTGTGTATTTTTTTCTCTCATTTTAAAAAAATCTGCGATCATTTATTTGTTAATTTTTTTTTCTTTTCAAATTTCAGTCTTTTGTAGTTTTTTTTTTTTCCTTTTCCATTTGACCCCTAAAGTCCAGGGCTTCAAGATATTGCTCCTTTGAGTCTCTCTCTATATTTTTTTCTTTTGTTTTTAAAGTCTTTGGTCCTCCACGAGGTAGAGAGGACGCCTAAAACTCCACCACAATAAGCACAAGCAGTAAAGAAGCCAGTGGGAAGGAAGGAAGGAAGGAAGGAAGGAAGGAACAAACGTAATACTCGTCCCCAGATGTCCACACTGGATGTTTCCTCTTTTTTTTTTTTTTTTTTTGTTCGTTTTTTTATTATAATTTTTTTTTTAAACTGCTTAAAAAAATCCCAGATTTGGGCAAAAAGGGACCAATAACACTAGAGGCGCCCCCTTGTGGTCAGGGAAGTAAGAGTAGACGAGTGTCTGGGAAGAAAAGAGCGCCTCCTATCTGCACAGGTCCTCGTGCACCGCATCCGGCTGGTTTTTCCGTCTCTTTCCGGTGGTGTGGTGATGATGGGCTTTGCTGCTTTGGTGGCTCTTGCTGTTCGAGATGCTCTGTTGGGCCGGGGAGCTTTTGCTCGGCCGAAACTGTCGGCTCTGGTGAGAGGGGAGAACGCACGTGATTAATAATCACAATCTGATAACGCAATCATGAACTAAGCACTAAGGCTGTACAAATGAAGCACCTCTTCCTCATACATGAGCCTACAGATGCCTAGGATCGGCTAGTGTCTCTGTGATTGACAGGAGAGAGACAGTATGCCCCTCCCACTCAGAGAGCATCGTATGATTTATTAGTATGAATAAAATTAGCCCCAAGTTTATCTATAATCCAGTGCGCTCCAAAACAATGACAAACTGAGAAGATATATACGTTCAATATTTACAGTCTCTCAATTTAATGGACGTCATTCTGCACTTCAGCTTCTCATCAGATTTTCCGTCCAATCAAACGCTCCCTAGAATCCGAAGTGCCCCGCGCCAGACGTTATAAAAATCCATGGTACTAACTGTCGAGTACAGCTTAGCCCGGGCTGTGAGTTAAGCTAAACACCACTGGTTATTTAAAAAGGGGGAGGAGCCACTCGATACGCCCTGACCCGCCCTGACTTCCCGTTTCAGTGGAAATTACACCAACATGTCGAATATCGCTGGCCGTTTCAAGCCACTTCACGGGCGGGGACTTTAAAAGCGAGTGAACGCTTCATGATCTCTGGAATAACATCACGGCTGTAAAAACCTCGTGTGCAAGTCACGACACGACCGCAGTGTTCCTCGGGATAACGCACAGATTTTCTCCCTGATCCTTTACTGCTGAAGTAGAGAGTAAAGTAAAAGCTGACTGCATAACACTTTGGCTAAATATTTCCAATGAACTGAGAACAGGTTGAAATTTTTAACTTTATTTCCTCTTTTTTCGTGTCAAATTGATTAACTCTTCGCTTGTACCCAGGTCATGACACCCGATCCCCTTTCCAGCTCGACCCAGTGTTTACACGCTACGTGTACGCCTCTCCGCACCTGTTCTCGCCGATGCACAGCAAAACTTTTACCTTGCTGCCTTTGTGGCCTGTACTGGGTGTGGTCATAGGATGGCTCTGAGCTCTGTGATTGGTCAGATTCCTCTCTGCGTTATCTCGGTGAGCTCCAGAGCCCCGGCCGGGCAACTGTTTCACCGTCTTGCACGGCGTACCGTCCGAATCCTACACACGATATATGACGTACGTTAACCGAAAGCTGCGTTTCTGTTATTTATTTACTTATTTTTAAACCACAGTATGTACTCACTGCATCACTGGACGTCGTGGAAGAAGGAGAGGGTGATGAGGATGAAGACGGCGATGAAGGCGAGGAAGGAGGCGGGGACGAGGAGTTGGAGGACGCTTTGCTCCGCGCCGCTGAAGGATGGACGACGATCTCTTCGGGTAAGTTGTTGTTGCACTCGTCGAGCTCCTGAGGCTCCACCAGGAGGGTCAGGTCATTTCCTGTACAGACACCAAAAGAGGAGGACCAAAAAAAAAAAAAAAAACGCAAGTCAGACATATCTACTATAGACGCTAGGGGGAAAAAAACACACACAAATAAAAGGGTGCATAAATATTATGAAAGGCTTAATAAAGATTATAGTCGACTGCTCATTACAGGAAACAGTCCCTAGTGCAGTTGCTCACATTCGATAAACTGATATTTAAACAAAAACAATACGGAGGAAAAAAAAAAAGCAGCTTATATTGCATGATTTTATCGCTACACTATAAGCATTAATGTGTATATATATGAAAATGATCTTAAAACAAAATGCTGAACCCGTTACACGGACCAAAATAAATAATCTTACATAACACTTACAGAAAACTTATCTTGAGCCACGGAGATTGATAAGAATGCTCAGAGAGAACAAAAGCGTGCTTTCGAGGGCTTGTTTACATATTGTATCAAGGCCGATTTAGCAATGAATCATTTATTATTACTATTATTATTATTATTATTATACAACTCCACTGACAGCTAAAAGGTAGCTTCGGCTATGTAGATGGCTAAAAATGTATTTAACTCATTGTATATTCAGCCATCTGTAGCACTATTAACTGGGACAAACGGTGGTTATGAAATCGCTTGGCTCTTGATCTGGTTAATTTTTTTTTTTTCTTCAAGAGATACAGTAATCTTAGATTTCTGGTTTAGTGTCGATTAAAAAAAGAATTCTCAAAAAAAAAAAAAAAAAAAAAAAAAAAAGTTAAGCAGAACGGCTATCAATGTGAACCATTGCAGATGAAGGGCGCCTCGCTTTGTGACTGCTGGCCCCAGTGCTCGCTGATCCAATCACGGTACTCGGCTACCTCCCGTGTGACGCGGATTATTCGACCCAGAATACTGGAGGGACAGAGAAAGGAAGAAAAACACAGAGATTAGTTTTAATAGCTAGCTTGTTTTTGTACAGTTGTGTATGTGTAAATATATACACACACCTTTCAGATTTGTTATTGGGGTAGTGCTTGGCGATGGGAGAGACGGCGTGTTCCAGAACCACGTACGCATATTCGAATGCTTGCTTCACCTGCATGGCCCCATAGGAGCTCCTTCCAACATCGTTGCCTAAATCACACACACACACACACAAGTCAGGATAATACACACAATTCTTAAGAATAGTTCCACTTCCTCAAGAGTGTATATTATTATTATACATATACACACACACGCACACTCCCGGTCAAAAGTTTGTGGACACACGACTGAAATGTCTCATGAGCTTAAAAACCGTTTGATTAAACGTGTGAAATCGGTGTCGTGGACAAAAACATAACCGTGCAGACGTATTCGTTTCTTTCATTAGAAAACTAACATTATATTTACAAAAAAATCCCAATCTTTTTTTTTTTTTTTAAAAAAGTACGACTCGGAGAGAAATATTCGGAAAAGCAGCCGATAAGTGTGCAGTGTACCTGTGAACTCCTTTAATACAGTTTAAAAAGCATCTCGAGAAATCGAGTGAGAAAACGCCAAGAATACATTTCTGGAAATTCTCGGCAAAAAAGGGCGTCGACTTTGAAGATGCTAAAATACTCAATTATTTCGATTTATTTTGGACTTTTTTTTAATCGTGGCATAATTCTCATAGATCCATAAATGAAATAAAAATAAAGAATGAGGGTGTCTAAACTTTTGACCGGTAGAGTGCGAGTGTGTGTGTGCGTGCGCGTATACCCGGCTGCAGTGGATCCTCGATGTACAGCATGGATGGTCTGTATCCGTCCAACATGCCATTCAGCACCTCGTCTTTGGCCACGTATGAGCCACCATCTTTAATCCTAATTCCCGTCTTCAGGTAGTTAAAATGGCGGCCGTACAGTTCGAAGAACTCGATCAGCAAGACGCCCATGTTGGAGTTGGGATTGCACACATCCTCTCTGTAGTGTAGCTACAAAACACACACACACACAGCCGCCGGTGAGTTCCCACGACTTTCACATCCTTTAATAAAACAATCAAGTGCACACATGTGTTTTGCTAACTGAAGGAACATGTTTGTTTTTTTTGTGTTTATTTAAATGGCTGCTTTCACACTGTGTGGTTTTGTTTTGTTTATTTGTTTCCCCCCCCACTTCCGAAAGTTCCACTGATGAGAAGAGAACACGAGAACAGGTTTAAGGCACGTTACATCGAAAACGTTTTATTGCCGATATTCGAACGTTGCAGTGTGACTATAAATAACAACGTGTGCATTTCTGGGACGTTAAATTCTTAGAAATTTGCTTGGAAAACTATAGTAGAAAACAAACACCTGACAATCTGCTCATTACTACAGTTTAATCTTTAATCATGAATACTGATTGGTGTGTGTGTGTGTGTACCTGTAGGAAGCTGACAGCCATGAGAAACAGGCTGTAGGATCCGATGCCTCCAGTAAACACCTCATTCAGCTCTCTCTGCAGCAGGAACTGTTTTAGCACCAGCACCAGGTACGGCAGCACGGGGAATTTCTAAAACACACACACGATAAGAAGTTAAGACGGCTGCCCAAATACAACAGGACCCAACCTGGTCTGCAATCAATCAAGCTTACTGACACACACATACTGACACCACACACACCTTTTTGAAGTCTTTGATGAGATTGGCAGCCTTCACGCCGCTGTGCACGTTAAAACTGATGTCCACTTTGACCTCAGTGTGAGCGTCTGTCAGCTTGATGATCGGAACCTGCGTGGATACACAGATCAGTACAGAACATCGGTTTTAATACGTTTTGAATCCAGATGTGACACCACACACACACACACACACACACACAGTACCGTTGCTTTATCGAGCACTTTGACCGAATTCTCGTCTGCGACTTTCCTCTTGCGCAGCTCCTCCTCCAGCGTCCACAGAGGAAGCGTCTCCCAGTTTCCGAACACTACCAGGTCTATATCACTGACACACACACACAGAGAGAGACAAACAGGTTTATACAGGTCTATCATACACATCACTAACCTAAATCCACATACACACACTCCTCAAAACACGCCATGCTCAAACATATCTAGAAGCTGTTGCTATTCGTTTTAATCGGCTGGACTTTTATGAGATGAACATGTACATCTCGGTAGTCGATATACACTGACAAGCCATAACATTAAAACCACCTGCCTAATAATGTGTAGGTCCTCATCTCCTTGTTCCAACAAAACGGAGATGTGGCACCAAGACGTTAGCAGCAGATCGTTTCAGTCCTGTAAGCTGCGAGGTGGGTCCCTCTATGGATCGGACTTGTTTGTCCAGCACATCCTACAGACGCTCGATCGGATTGAGATCTAGAGGATCTGGAGGCCGAGTCAACACCTTGAACTCTTTGTCATGTTCCTCAAACCGTTCCTGATCAGTTTCTGCAGTGTGTCAGGGAGCACTATCCTGCTGAAAGAGGCCACTGACGTTAGGGAATACCGTTACCATGAAGGGGCGTACTTGGTCTGGAACAGTGTTTAAGTAGGTGGGACGTGTCAAAGGAACATCCACGTGGATTCCAGGACCCAAGGTTTTCCAGCAGAACATTGCCCAGAGCATCACACTGCCTCCGCCAGCTCGCCTTCTTTACATAGTGCATCCTGGTGCCATCTCTTCCCCAGGTAAGCGCGCCCACACACACACACACACACACACACACACACACACACACACACCCACCCGGCCGTCCACATGACGTAAAAGAAAACGTGATTCGTCAGACCAGGCCGCCTTCTTCCATTGATCCATGATCCAGTTCTGATGCCCACGTGCGTTTGTAGGAGCTTACGGTGGTGGATAGGGTTCAGCAGCTCCTTCCTTACACCACTTTTGGTAGGTACTAACCACTGCATACCGGGAACACCCCACAAGCCCTGCCATTTTGGAGATGCTCTGACCCAGTCGTCCAGCCGTCACAATCTGTCAGAATCGCTCAGATCCTAACACTTGCCCATTTCTCCTGCATCCAACACATCAACTTCGAGAACTGATTGTTCACTTGCTGCCTAATAAACCTATCCCACACCTCGACAGGTGCCATTGTAATGAGATAATGTTACTCACTTCACCTGTCAGTGGTGTTAATGTTATGGCTCATCGGTGTGTGTGTGTATATGTATATATATGTATATGTATGTATAAAGCTCAATACAGCAAGAAATACCATAAAAGACATTTCAGACTATTCATAAATGCTTGTCTCATTCCACACAGACGGGACGATTTACTCGACACACTAATCCAGATTTAGGTCTCTAAGTGACACGTCAGTGTAGCATGACCGTGATGTACTGCGGGATGTTTCCCTAGATATTCAATCAGCTCAGCTAAATTTAGTTTAATCCCCATCAGATTCATGCACACGACGACCACAAACGCATAAAAAACAAATAAATAAAAATCATTTTAAAAATACACAACCTCTAGCCTCTAAATCAATTCAACCTTGGCTTGACCCGACTCCTATATATATAGCCAAGGAAGTGTGTGCTTTTTTTTGTTTTTTTTCAGATAAAAGTTTCAGTGTGTGCATAAGTCTAGACACAAGAACACACAAACACACACACACACACACACACACAAATACGAAGCGGTGAAGCTTACCTTGTAGGCAAATACAGGCCAGTGCTGAAACTGCCAAACACTTGGACCTGTAACAACATGAGAAAAAATAATGACTATCACACACACTCGCCTCATTGACGTCCTCTACGCTGAACTAGATGACATTTTCGTTCGCCAGGGTCACTTTTATTTTTTTTATTATTTTTTTTTTAAACATGTGCCACAAGAAAACAAATCATACAAATACAACAACCTGAATGTGTATCCCTGGGCGAGATGCTATTTTTTTGTGCGTCAGTAAGAGCAGCATGGCAAAGCGCCTCGATTTCTTCACCGAACAAAGACGCTAAAACCACGCCCACTCTATCGGCTCACGAGACGAAGGCTCGTGAACTCCCACGTCAGCGTTGACTTCGATGACATCGACAGAAAGAAAGTGCCTCTATCGTGTCTCGTGTCCCTGGTGAAACGTTTTCAGGTGGATCGTAAATCAAACGCTACCGCTAAGCTAAGATCGGCGCGTCTGATCGACGACGAAAACGTTTTGGTCCTTATTTCAGAAATACACCTTGGATCTGAGGCTAGTTCAAACTTGATGTAATAATAATGAAACGTTTTTAAACGTTACACTTTCGCACTTCCTCAATTAAGACAAAACACTTTTGCTTAATCTTATAGAACTAAGAAGTGTGGTGTGTGTTTCGTTAGTACTTCACGCTGGTGAACTCTAGCAGTACTACACACACACACACACACACAGTGTGAAGACCCGAGCGTGAGGGCGCTGACCCTCATCGAACCTTCGATTGGTCATATATTCACCGCTTCGGTCTAGCCTCGGACGCTATGATGATCTAATCTGGAGCGGTGTGTGAAATCATCTGACCGTCGAACAGAAAGAGAAGTGCACTTGGAGAAAAGGGGCAGTCGAGGTTTCGTTTGCGATTTCAGAAACTCCTCGTCTTAAAAACAGATTTTGTGTGGGAGAGAAGGATTCAATAAGAGCTACTGTGCAGGTTTAGAAGACAGTCCGGCGAAAATAGGGAAGACACACACACACACACACACACACACACACCAACCTGCTGAAACCAAGACAAATGGGAAGAATGATCCTATTATTATAATAATCAGGTCCTGATCACTGCATAAAAACGTGTCAAATCACCCAGAGAGATGTGTTTGTACATGTTTATATTCGTGTGTGTGTGTGCGCACGCATGTGAGAGAGAACGAGCTAGAGAGAGAGAGAGAGACAGAGAGATATAGAGCGAGAGAGGGAGAGAGAAAGACAGAACGATAGAGAGAGAGTGAGCGAGAGCGACAGATAGAGAGAGTGAGGGCGCGAGACAGAACGATAGAGAGCCAGTGAGCGAGAGTGATAGATAGAGAGTGCGAGAGAGAGACAGAGCGAGCGATAGATAGAGCGAGAGATAGAGAGCATGAGAGCAACACACAAACGTACTTCTGCACTTGGCCATAGGTCCTTGATGACTCTCTTTATTCTATCGACAACTTCCATCCTCATCCGCTCTTCCTCCTCCCGAGGAGACATGTACTCGTAGAAGTCTTTGATCTCCTCATGGAGCCTAAAGAGAGAGACACAGAAAGAGAGAGAGAGATGAGAAATCTGAGATTCCGGTCAGCATTCTGGTCTGACATCATGTTACACTTACACACACACAGACTTGGGCAAAGCAGTATGTCAGGTAAGCAGTATGTCACAACACGGCAGAAGGGGAGTGTAAAGGGCGTGGCGTGTGTAGGTGAATTGTAGAAATAAGGGTTACACACACAATTTACTACAAGTTGACTAAACCCCTCACGCTGACGTGTAACAGGAGCTAGCTCGTAAGACGACTCGAGACGAAAATCGAAACGGCTTTAAAAGCCACACTCTCAAAGTAAAGGCGTGTGTGTGTGTGTGCGCGCGTGCGTACACGTTTTGAACCGATGGACTAACGGGTGCAGCCATCGCTGCGGGTCTTCGCTCCACGTTCCCGGTCGATACGAGCGAAGGAAGGAAGTGAATTCTTAAACGATCCGTTTTGGAGATGGACGAAGAAAAGCTTTAACAGATGTTTTAAAGGACGAGAAACAGCTGCGGAGTTTTGCACATTAAGCATCGGCAGCGTATAAATCTCGCGGTGAAAAGTCAAACGTAAATAACACAGAGCTGTTGCCAACTCTGGGGTTCAGACAGCACCGTGTCAGCATCTGTTCTGTGGGTCAAAGCGGTGGACTTGGCAACGTAGTGACTTCTGCACACCCAGGGCCATCGGGTTTCAGTTTAACAAAACAGGCTACTGTGACTTTCGTTTCCTCAGAAGTGCCTCTCGGACCACACAAGCGCACGGGGATTGAGTTCACGCCTCTGCAGCCAATCGCTGAGCCGGCTCTGTCTCCACCGAGTTACATAACCACGTGACTCCAACACACACACACACACACACACACACACTACGGCACACACACCTTCGCTCTCGGTAATCTGCTGTTTTGTACTGAGGAACATTTGTGCAACCTGGAAAAGGCCTGAGACAGGTGTGTCTCTCTCTCTCTTTCTCACACACACACACAGAGGAGGAGATAATAGATACACAGGAATATAGGACACGAAGCAGAAACACAGTACATGCACAGACATGCACTCTTACTCGAGGTGACAAGCTGTTTACTTTACCTACCATACACACACACACACACACACACACCCACCCACACACCCCAGGTGAACTCATTTCCAAGAGCTAAAAGCTTATATAAGTGTCAAATCCAAATCCCTGCAAAAGAGCGTGCAAAACAATTTCGGGCAACCGCGATTTCGGCAAGCGATACGAATACACGTAACCGCCCGTTTCTCTTAGCCTGCGTTAATTAGCTCACCGTACGTTATCACGTTACTTTTTTTACTCACTGGCCAAGCTAAAGAACGCATGACTATTTTATGACTATAGTTATTGTTTCTATGGTAACCGCTCACACTCCAGACTGTGCAGTTACACAAAAATAACGCACAAAGCGCGTCATCTGTACAGTCTGTTGTGTGTTATTCCTTACTTATCAACTCTGCACGATGTGGCAATCGCCATGATATCCAGCAATGTTTATTATTTTATATTGACATGTGATTTATTATATTATATAACCAAGACCTTTACGCGATTTGACGTCGTTGTCTCTCAGAAAAAGGGGTAAAAGAATAGTTGGTATTGGAAGAATATCGGATCAAGAGATGAATATGAGAATACAGATCAGTATTTCAGCACCCATTTCCTCATATTTACATCTAGGGGTGTTAAATAACTTGGGTGGGTTCAAACAAAAGGTACCATGATCCATCACCCCCCGTGATCAAAAATATTGGAACACGACACTGATAGGTGTTTGAGCTCTGGTTTTCACATGTAAGGACTGCATTTGCTGTTAAAAAGCATAAACCAATATCAAGAGATATTAAGAGCTGCCTATGGGAGAAAAGCAGGCTATTTTGAAGCTGAGACAAGAGAGAAAGTCAATCAGAGGCACCGCACAAACATCGGGCAGGGCCGATACGACAATTTGGAACGTCCGAAAAAAGAAAAGGAAAGAAACCGACTAGACGTGGGACAGGTCGGGCGAGGAAAACAACAGCAGATGATGACAGAAAGGATCTGCTCATGATCCAAGCTCATCTGTGAAACATGGTGGAGGTAGTGTCAGGGCTTGGGCTTGCATGGCTGCTTCTGGAACATTCTCAGTAATCTTTATTGATGATGGAACTCTGAGAAATGCTTCCAAATTGATCAGGAGGAACTTCATCATGCAGCAAGACAACGATCCAAAACACACTGCCATCTCAACAAAGGAGTTCATCAGGAGGAAAAGTGGAAGGTTTAAGACTGGACAAGTCAATCACCAGACCTTAACCCAACTGAGCAGCATTTCAAGAGGAGACTGAAGGGAGAAACCTTTGGAAACTAAGAAGATTTTACAATTCATACTGTCCTGCTGTTCTGCCAATTAACACACCAACAAAAAATAAATCAATAAATAAATAGCAGTGACAAGAGTAGTGTTCAGTTTAAGGCTTATAACAACACCACTTTACCAACGATGGCATTACACCGTTACACACAACCTCCTCCTTTTATTACTTCAGGGTTAATGACTCCTTCTGTGGGAGGTTCGATACGATGTACGGCTCAGAGATCTCCGACAGGTGGTTTGGATCCCAGACGACTCACGCAATCGCTCTTTTTCAGTGAACTGTGCGAGTTCACATTTCCTGTTATCAGCTAGGGTGCTTACAAAATACAAAAAAAAAAAATAGATGCAATGCATGCTGGTCTGTGGGGCCTGAGTGGAGCCTGAGATCTGCTCTTCAGCACCCAAATAAGTGGGAACCTGGAATCCCAGAGACACAGAGAGGACCTTTTCCTCTCTCCCCTCTGTATTCCGTTTCTCTCCCTCTTTCTACCGTGTTCCGTTTTGATCTGTCATTCTGCTCTCTCTTGCCCTCCCTCACTACTGTGTTCTCTCTCCCTCTCTCTCCCCCCTTCCCGACTGTGTTCTGTTTTTTTTCTCTCTCTACTGTGTTCAGCTCTCTCTCTCTCTCTCTCTCTCTCTCTCTCCTGTGTTTTGTTGTGAGCGTGTCTCTCTCTCTCTCTCTACACAAATCCAAATAGGACTCTTTGCATGGCTGCTCTAAAGGCATCCCCTCTAGTTTTATTATTTTTTTTCCTCCCCACAATGCCACACGTCATATCAGGAACTCCCTCGCTCCGTAGCGGATGATTGGCTGGCGGCTCAGTGACATCACCGTGGAAGGGATCGGGTGTCCGGGTGCACGGAGGCGGAGATTGTTTTGGACAGATGGGACTCGCTCATCGTGCTGCGAATATAAACAATGCAGGATTCCACACTTGCCTGCCTGCCTACACAGTACATACACGAACAAGATTCCTCCTTTCCTCTTTTCTCACATTCTGACAATTTCGACTTAACCGCAAATGTGGGATTACTTATTAAATTACACGCCTGGACGAGCGATTTCAACAGCCGTGAGATTAAAAGGAAGAAAAGAAAAGAAAAAAAAATCAATAAACAGGCGTCTCAGATGTCTTTACAACTGTAAGGAAAAGCGCATCTTTCCCGATACGTCTATTAGAGAAGGCACAGAAGAGCGACCAGAAGAAGAAGAGAAAGAAAAACAGCACTGTGCAGTACAGGTTAAAGCATTATGACTAAGTCCTGAGGAATTCTCTACTACAAACAATCACTTGTTCGTCTTATTATAATTAATAATAACGGAAAGACGGACATGCCCTTTCTGCGCTCGAGGCTTTGCGAGCTGCGACGCATTCCCGCGTTAGGATGGAGGAACCTCCAAATAAGTTCACGCCCATGTAAAGCACACACTAACACACACTTAACAGCGAAAGATGTTTACGTAGTAGACAGCGAATCCGCCGCCGAGCGCCGCAGCGATCGCCCAAGAAGGACATAAACATTGCTTAAGCTATAAAACGCAAAACGTATCGATCGTCCATAAAAGAAAAAAGCCTTTGTGTCAAATATGATTCATCGCTTATAAATCAACGCAGGGTCTGAATTTGAAGCCGTGAGGATGAAATAAAACAACTTCAACAAGTGAACACAACAGGTCATTAACACTGACACATATTTACATTTAATAAACGTTTGTTTTATTTCAAATTAGTTATTCATGTTGTCAGGGTTGGAAGTATCCTAAAAAATAGGTACAGGTTATTTAGGTATGTACCTGTATGTATGTATGTATCTATAAATGATATGCCACGTTAACTAAAAGCTTTATTCTATATGATAAGCAGTGATTTTAGGGACTCGAGATGCAAATTAGCTTACGCTATACTCTCTATGTGCGATGCATATTTCCCAGCATTCGACTGGATATAAACGTAAATAAATAAACAAACGCGATACAAACGGATTTTCATGGTTGTAGCGCGTAAGATGTTTTCGTATTCGGAAAACACCAAACCGTCGTGTTATACATGATGTGTCGTGGATCGATAAATAATTATACGCAATTTTTCTAGCAGAGGTCTGACTCAATCGAGCGTTCGCTGGTTAAAAAAAAAAAACAAAACAAAAAAAACGTAGCACGGTGATGATGACATGTGCGTTCTTACGTTTACGGTGTTTACGTGACCGATGCCCCCTATCAGGTGACTTACATTCATCTCGTTTATACAGCTAGCAGTGTAGACGTGCTTGGATTTGAACTCGCAAGCTTCCAGTCAGAAGTCCAATGTATTAACCACTGAGCTACCACCACCATGCTTCAACAATCCTGTTGATAGTCAAAAGATAACTCCACTATATATATATATATATATATATATATATTTTTAACTCAAAATCTAATCTAATCCATGATAGAGGTGTCAAAACTTTTAGGATAGTTTTAATGAAAGCTTGTAAAGAGTGTTCAGTGGTATTGTAGCTGAACCTCTCTCTACCTCTGTGTGTGTGTGTGTGTGTGTGTGTGTGTGTGTGTGTGTGGGTGCAGCAGCCAAGCAAGGAAATGTCACCTGGGCACTAACACTAGCTTCCAAACCACACACTCTTGGCATTTAAAAGGAAATCCTCTGCCTTAAGGTGTTAGCAAACTGAATATTGAGGAAACATGAGCATGGAGACAGACTGTAGATGTCCATGTGCTCAGTGATCAAGCACATGGCTCAGGGAGGGAGGGAGAGAGAGAGAGAAAGATATTAACTAGCTAAGCTGAGCCTCACCCGATCACTCCCCCGGAGTAGTTTCTCCGTTTCCACGGCGTGCCCGTGTACAGGTCCGCGTCCGGGCCGGAAGAGCTGTTGAGTTGAAGGTTGAAGCCGAACGTGCTCGCCTTGTTATCCCGTTTGCGCTTGTTGCGCTGCGCCGCGGCTGCTGCTGCTGCTGCTTCCTGCGCCCCGCTCCACGGTCCTCCGCGGCCCGTCGCCGCGCTCCGCTGGTTGTAGTGGTTGTTGTTAATAATAACAATATTACTTTCCAGCGGTATGAAGTCTCGCTGCTCCGCGATTTCTCCGGACATCCCGCGGTGTTTCGGCTCGCCGCAAACGGGAGCCGCGCTGCTCTCTGCCGCTAATGCACCGTCTCCGCTCGGCTTGGGGTTCGAGCTGTATCCGCCTCCTCCTCCACCACCACCGCCACCGCCGCTTCCTCCTCCTCCTCCACCACCACCACCTCCTCCTCCTCCTCCGCTGTTGTTGCTGTTACCGCTGCCGCCGCCTCCGTTAACGTTACCGTGAAAGTACAAATTACCGAGGCCCTGCGTCGTCTCCCAAATCTGCATCCACAGTTTGTTAGCAGGTCCGCACTGTTCTGGCTGAAACCAGGCGATTCTAGGATCCATCAAATGGCCCCAGAATTAAAAGGAAATAATACTAATACACCAAGGCGTGTTCTCACTCACCGACCTTAACGTTATCGCCAATAGCTAACGCACACGCACGAGCTTCTAGAACACCGAAAATGAGAGATAGCTAGCGAGCGAGCTAGCCAACTAGCTAGCTAGCTAACTTACTTAGCTGTGCTAGCTGTAACTTTGCCAAGCGGCTGGTTTTTTAAATTCACTACGAAATTATCCCTACGTCGCTGTCGGGTTCCATTAACGTGCCGTGAGGAGTTCTGTTCAGCGTCCACGAGTGGGGGAAAAATCGGACGGGACGAAACGAAACCTAGAGTCGCGGAGAGGAACACGGAGCGTTCGCCTGTGTCGAAGTCAATCTGACCCTTCTCTCTCCCCCCCTCCCTTTCCTCCTCCTACTCCTACTCCTCCTTTCCTCCAGAGCTCGCTCGCGACCCTTCAATGGCGGCCAGGAGGGCGCTACTGCGCAGACTCCACGCCGCGTGCAAAAGCGGTGGGTTATAATAATTTTTTTTAAAAGAGCGCGTGAATTCTGTATTCATACACTAATATTACCGCCGCGGTTCGCGAATATGATTGGTTAGAAGTTGTGGCGTATGTAGATTACTTAAAGTAGTTCCGGCTGTTATTAAAATCACAGGTTTATATTAATGCGCTGGTTTTTTTTTTTTTAAACGTGTTTTGGTTTCTATAGGGACTTGTGTATGGCAGATGTAAAATAGGACATCATAAACTACTAAAAATGTGTTGTTATTTAATTAAAATAAAATGCTGAGGTTTCGTTACATGTTTATTTAGCATTTAGGGGAGTCTTGAGGACTCTGTGCTTTCCTGTAAAATAAAACGTTCTAATCACTGGAAAATGTCGTAGAACGTCAGTCCCTCCAGGATTTCGCGATCGCAGAAATGAGCGCAAAATCAAGCCAACTCCGAAGAACTTGCAATTTTGCAAAAATCAACCCCGCAGATTCGGGCTAAGACACGCCCAAGATGTGACGTCATCGCCACGCGCGTTCAGCCAAAGGTCTATTCACGACTCGCGTGCGCCGAACACGAGTACAGCTAAAAGGTCTAATTTACCAGCAAACATCACTGTGAAAGAGCATGCAAAACTATATCGTGCGATTGCACTGATTCTGGTAGTAGCATAAAAAAAATTCAAATCGCATCGCAAATTTTGAAGAAAAAAAATCACAGCCTCGCCCCGTAGTGATGGGAACCTTTTTCAGTGAGTCAGATCATTTGGCTCAGTTCGCAGAGGAGAGTCAACTCTTAAGGCTCCCAAAACTGGAAAATATAATGAATGTTTATGGCTGATTTGTTTAATGAAATCTTACTTTACCTTCCAATTAACAAAATAATCTCGCTTTGCATCGCACGCATTTTATAATACCGAATTAATCAACTGCTCAATAAGCACGGTGAGGTACTGTAATTTCATATGAATCGTTCTTGTAATTAAAATAAACAATGGAACATTTTAATCATCGTGTCTAATGTGTTTCGATTTTTTTTTTTTTTTTTTTTGCACCAGTAATTCTGGAGGTGCTATGGATCTTTACTAGGTAAATCAGTCACAGACGGAAAGAAGAATTGTATATTCATATACATTAGGGTATTTGCATGGCTCAAGTCAAGTAAACAATGTAAACCTTCAGGTCTAGGTGTAGACGGTGTCGCTCTGAGAATTTGCAAAGCCACACCCGATGCCTGTGGAGCATTTTGTAAATGTTAAAGAATGAAAACGAAAAAAATATAGTATTTTTTTTTGTTTTTTTTTTTAAATAAGAGGGCATAATTCGTGTAGCTCTGTGTGCACGTCATGCTTACATTAAGTTATTGGTGTACTGATGATAAAAATTCGATGCAAATTAGATCTGAAAATGGGCGGTTCCGTGAGTTTTTCCGTGAGAATTTGCTTCGTGCATTCGAACCCGTTGAGCGTTCAGAGAACTTCGATGTCCTACACATAACCGTTTTCCCCCCTCACATAGTTCGCTGTAAAACCATAAAAATGATTCAGACTCAAACTATTCATCATCATAAACTATGCTTTAATCATGTAAAGTATCAAACAAAAAAAAATTCACACCAAACCTTTTCAGTCAGAGCGCTACGGTATTGTATATATAAAAAACAAAAATAATCCATACATTGTCTTGGGAGAGTAAACAATCAATATACTTAAAAGAAACTTTTTTTACGCTTGAATAGCGATATCATCAATTCAGTGTAATCAATTCTACACAAGAGCATGAAGATAAATGTATTTCTATAATGTTTAGTGTCTGATGTTTGCTTCTTTAGTTTAGGAGATACCATCCTAATGCAGTTAATGAGAAGTAAAAGAATAAATTCTGCAAATATATGCACAGATCTTCAGATATTTACTACAAACTGAATGCTTCAGCTACGAAATCTAAAAAAAACAAACAAAAAACAACGCTGTGAATATGGATGATCCTTTCTATTTGACATAAAAGTTCATAGTGAAATTATATTACTACCTTTTTAACTCTCTTTCCTCAAATGAGGATATGAAGTGAAAATGAAACCCCTCCATGGCGTGCTGTTTCAGGAAAACAATCAGCTGAATTACCGTTTCCACCCCGACGGTGTTTATTCGGTTACGACAGCGATCTGGCGGCGACTATACGTTTTATTTCTCGGACATCATCACGCCAGCCGTTTTTTTATCCATTTATAGTTACGGATAACACCTGAGAGAACTCAGCAGCGCTGTAGTATAAATCAGATTAATGATGTGTGAAGCAGATACACAAAGATGTGGTCATGTATTTATGGAAAGGATTTTGAAAAGTAAAGAAGCAACACCAGACACTAAGCATGCGCATTACCTGAAGGTTAAGGAAAGGACATTTGATATATTTTGCAAAACTCTTTCATATTTCATCTTGAAACGTTGAATGGGACTGCTGAAAATAAAAAGGTCCTACCTTACTCAGATATATAAAATCATATAGGATATCTTTCGGCTTATGTTTTCTTACATAGTCACCGTTAACGCTTCCATAACCTCAGACATAACCACTCATAAGGCTCTTTTTATACTCATAACAGAACGGGTTTCTGTTCACTCTTACACATTATCCTCAGGTATTCCCATCAGCTCTGGTATTTTAATTCCCACTCTTGTGACTTTATCAAGCACTCAAACACCTTTATATATACCTTAATATTTATATTTATTAACGAGAGACGCTTTTTTCAGACGAATATTCGGGTTTGTCCTTCAAGACCCAATCAGGAACGTCCAAACCGGAAACCGGCGTCCGATTTTTTTTTACACAGTACACGTTTGCACTCGACGTATTTCCGGAAATAAAACTGTATGTAATTTCGTTGTTTTTTTTTTTTTTTTTTACTTTCTAGATACACACCGTATTAGGCTTTAAAAGTAAACGGCAAAAAAAAAAAAAATTAAATAAATAAAAAAATCTATCAGATCTGTGGACGCGGAGACATGATGTTAAAAACGAAGAAAGAAATTTCACTCGTGTTATCATATTACGCTTACATTTATTCACTTAGAAGACGCTTTTTTTATCCAAAGCGACTAATAATTGAGAAAAATACAAGCAAAAAAAAAATTATATAGTAATTAAAAGCAAAAAAATTAAATAAATAAAACCTCGGACTATTTAATTGAATTTGTCGATTCCCTTCATTTCTTTGACGATAATTAATCTACCCGAGTGACCAAAGTAAGGGAGGGATATAATACCGGAAATATCTCTACGCCGAAAGTAAACAGGTGATTACACTGACGCTGATACAGAACACCCTGAGTAATATTTTATCTCTTGGACTAGGGTATTATTTAATACACTAACCATATTTTTGAAAATGAACCGCCACTCAAATCTAGAATAAAGAGTGCACGTGCTGGTGTTCTCAGTAATTACAGTCACACGGAAAAAAAAACAAAACAACAAAAAAAAAACTGGCCTGCCAGTTCCACAGCTTCCTGATTAGAGCTTTAAACGCCAAAACCTGACATTCAATTTAAGTCTGTCGTGCCTGATTCCGGCGTCCTATTTCTTCCGCAGCGACTCCAGGTAACCGATGAACCGTCGCAGGTTCACCTTGATGTTGTCCAGGACGCACAGCTGATCCGGGCTGTACTTCCCTCTGCCTTCCTTCCGGATCTGTCCCGCAAAACGACAGTGAATGATTAGTGCACCTTAGTACATCTAAACCCCGGGTCTTGTAAGATTGCTACTCGTCACGCCGTACGAGATCCCGATCAAATCTGTTATAGAATCCAGCCGAGACGATCAGATTCAATGACGCGATTAGATAAAATAAGTACGGTGACGGCTCAATCAGCTCCCTAGGTGTAAAATTTGTCGACGGAGTCGTCCGAGAGTCCGTCCGGCGTTTTTCTTTTTTGAGTTTCAGAAAACGTGACGTCATTTCCAGTAAGGGAACGTAGTGAGCATCGGATGCTCCCTGGTTTTTGCGGTGCATTATGGGATTTTTTTTTTTTTTTTTTAGGGAGCGAACGCTCCAGTGCGCCGGAAGGATTTCGGGATCGAGACGGCCCTTAAAATGCCCGCCTCCCTGATCGGCGCGCTGACTACTGAACTAGGGAGCTGATCGGGACGCACCCGGAGTGTACGTCTGCTCGAGCCGTTAATCAGCGTGATCCGCGAACAAACTGAGCTCGAGGCTGTTTTTCCGTCCGTTACTGTGTTCTGGTTGCGCTTCACCATCGCCGCTAACGTATTTGGAGCTGGGGTTCTGCGTCATCCCATCCGTCGTATTTCTAACACGGCCAGAACGTTGTCGTCGGCCATGTTTGGTCGCGATGACAATAAATCGCCTGTCTGTCACGTTATCTCTAAGATCTCAAAGACGTTCATTATATGATGTTTTGGACAGCGAAATACAAATCATACAGGATAAACCCAGCGTAAGAGTGTGTGTGTGTGTGTGTATACCTTGGCAGTGAATGCAGGCTGCAGGGATTTGAGAGCAGCGAGCAGGTTGATGTTTTGCGCCGCTCGCTCCGCCTCCTCGCCGTCCGCAAAAACGTCGAACAGAGCGTCCAGCGCCTCTCCGCACGCCACCAGATTCAGGTCTTTAGAAGCTACGCTCAGCAGTGCGTTTCCGATCAGCTAGACAAGTTAACGAGAAAACTAATCATAAAGCTTTACTACTGATTATAGATTAAAGTCACAATAAACGGACATGTTTACCTGCAGGGTCTCAGCAGATCCCTTGTCTTTAGCCAGCGTGCTTCCTGTGATGCCCAGGATGGCCAGAGCGTTCACCCTCACACTCAACACATCACACTGCACTGCTACTTCACACACGCTCATCAACTGCTGAGGGCTCATACACTGCGCGCACACACACACACACAGCTCTTAATACATTCCATCCATTGTAGCGATAACTACATCAACAACGGGGGAAATAAAAGGTACTTAAAAATATTGGAGCACTGTCGAGTTATTCTAGTGAGACAGCCAATGGATGCTGGTCAGAACGGGAGGGAGGGAATATCATCCATGCACAGCTCTATTGAGATCCTGAGATCGAAACTCACAACTTTCTGATTGCTAAGTCGGAATCTTAACAATATAATAAATATAACCATAAAAAAAAATGGAGAGGAATGAAATGCAGACAGAGTTTAGGCGTCGTACGCGAGCCGGGGATTCCAGGGCTGGGAATTAACTCTCGGTGAGAGATATCACTTCAGGCGCGGTGAAGGCGTGACCACGACTCGGCAGCAACGTCAGCGGCATTGTTCACATTCCCGCCTGCGTACGTCTCGTGTACGTCTAGAAGATTTAACGTGATATCCACTAGCTGGCACTTCAGAGCAGAAACATCAGGTCAGCTTTCCACGTTTCGACCTTACGTTTAATACGTCTCACGGATTTGTCCGTTCGTTTCTCTTTATCACTCGCTGTCTTTAATCTTCAATCCAAAACTAGGACCTCACATTCAAACCTGTTTACTAATCCAGATCGTAATCGAGTGTTAATCGAGTGTCTAAAAGTGCGTATGATTTGAGACGCAGAAGACGCAGGGCCGCCATCTTGCCTTGTGTCGGTTTCTACTAGGGGTGGCGCATATGATCACGTGATGCATATCGCGATATACTCGTCAGCTCACAAACATCCAGCAATACAGTAGCGTTGCATTTCAATTATTTTTAATAATAATAATAATAATAATAATAGATTTATTATTAATAAACCAATGTATGATACATTTATTTATTTTTTATGAATTTTTTTGTTGTAAAAAAAAACAACAAACAAAAAAAAAAAACACAACAAAAAGATTGAACAAGGAAATTAAACCTTACTTATTACTTTTACAAAACAAACAAAAATCAAAACCAAAATAAATATTAAACTTATTCTCATCTCATCCACTGCTTCCAGTCAGGTTGTAATTATTTAAGTCGGGGGGGGGTTAACAAAATCTGAGAAAAGCATATTGTACATCAAAATAAAATAAATAATAATAATAAAAAAAAATATATATATATTTATAATTTCGAAGCTTGAGTACAAATGTTTAACGTCAGGTCAGCGTATAAAGTGTATTTGGAGTCAGTTTGTATATTCGTATATTATTTATACTTCATTTTTATAAAATGATATCACTATATCCGTGATATATACTGATATTAAATATGAAATGTTAGATATTAGACTCCCGCTTTCTACCAATTGCCAAAATCCAAATAAAAAATGAATAAATAAAAAATTCAATTGTATTTGCATAGCACTTTTAACAATGGACACGGTCACAAAAGCAGCTTGACAGAAATATATAAATCCTAAATATATATTTTAAACGATTATACTATATTATATTATTTAACGTCAGTGATTTATTTAAGGTGATTCATTTCATTTACTGGGTAAAAGAGATCCACTGATAAGAGTATATAAGAAGGATTTAATATATATGGAATACATGCGGTGTGTGTGTGTGTGTGTGTTTGTGTGTGTGTTCTGACCTGAGGGATATTTTTGGAGGCCATTATTTGGAGCAGCGAGCGCATGGCACTGGTTACGGCGTCCAAGAACTCCTCATCCTTCAAAACTTCTGCAACGTCAGATACACATCGTATATAACGTAAGGCATAAAACACTGCTTCACCAACGAGATTTAATACAGGAATGAATGAAACGTTGTCTTTCTATCCACTTTTAACGTCATGGAACAAGCGAGTTCCCGTTATCGCTTACGTTATAGCGGCTATAAACAGCCGTTCGTTCTTTCCCCCCCAATCTCTGTTTCCCCCTCTTTCTTGAAGTTAATGTAAAAAGCACTGACACTGGAGACTCCTTCCACAAAAGGTTACGTGTCAATCATCTCCCTTGAGAAAACTGCTAAATTACGTTTGTGTATTTAATGATCGGGTTTATTATCATGAGTTCGTTACTATAGAAACGATATCGTCTTGGAACGAGTGTGTTAATATAAACGTGCAATCTGAATTACAGCCTGCTGTTGAAGGAAAAATACACAACTCGTGCACAACTTTTTTTTTTTTTTTGGCGTCGTTAAATTCGAGAGAGAGAGAGAAAAGGAGATGATGCTAGTGAGGAAATGACTGTTTATGGTTGTTATGACGTGAGTGGGAGCAAGAACGTGTGTCGTGGACGTTCCACAACACGGAAATCTAACGTTAAACCGCTGAGAAGCACCATGTGATTTTCATTCATAAATGAAACACTGTATTTGGCGATAAATCGCGGCGGTACAAGCGGGATAACACGCGCCGGACTGTGCTGTTAGGGGAAAAACAATAATCCACTTCGGGGTGGTAATGTTTCGGGCCGTATCGGACCACCCCGGCATGTTAATTGAAAATGTATATTTCCATACAAGTGAGTTATTCCTTACTTAAATCTGATGAGAAGCTGAAGTGCAGAATGATGTCATCAAGACTGCTGATCCGTAACAGCGGTATAGAGAGACTGTACGTCTTGAACGTATATAGATCTTCTAAATGCAAATTCTGCCATTGTTTTGGAGCGCACTAGATAACCTTGAGGCTGATTTCACGGGGACTTTAATCATAATTTGAGTATTTATCAGGGTTGGAGTATAATGAAGCAAATATCGTCAACGAGGTCATCGTTGAGGTCGGTCTCTCTCATTATCTCAGGCGTCTCTCTCACCTGCCGAGCTAAAGATCAGAGACGAGAGGTGCTGAGCGACGGCCTGCAGTCCTGCAGCTCCACCCAAACTCTCCACGTCCATCACAGCCAGCATGTTATGGAGACACGTCAGAGCCCGACACTGCACCCGCTGCATTCTGGGAACGAACGCGGATGCGTTTTATTTAACGTTATTTGCTCAAAATCTGAGTACGTTAAAAACGCAACTTCACAGTGACATTTATTTTAAGCTATTATATATACACACACTACCGGTCAAAAGTTTGTGGACACTCGACTGAAACGTTTCCCGTGATCTTAAAAAGCTTTTGATCTGAAGGTGTGCGATTAAACGTGTGAAATCGGTGTCGTAGACAAAAATATAATCGCGCCGACGTGTTCGTTTCTTTCATTAGAAAACTGACGTTTTATTTACAAAAATCTCGTTTTAAACGGACGACTCGGAGGGAAATGTTCCGAAAAGCAGCCGATACGAGTCCGGCGTCGGTGTGAACTCCTTTAATACTGTTTAAAAAACATCTCAGGGAAATTCCTCAAGAAATCGGGTGAGAAAACGCCGAGAGTACACTTCTGGAAATTCTCGGCGAAAAGCGGGCCGACTTTGAAGATGCTAAAATACTCAATTATTTAGATTTATTTTGGATTTTTTTATCACGACATAATTCCCGTAGTTCCGTTTGTGTTACTCCAGATGTTTTGATGACTTTATTATTATTCTAAAATGTAGGGGGGGAAAAAAAAAAAAATAAAGAATGAGTGTGTGTAAACTTTTGACCGATAGTGTAAGACCCAAGTGTGCCTTAAAGGGAAGTTTACATTCAGGAATGCTTTAATTACGGTATAATTAACGAGGTGAATTTACTTCTTAACGAGGCACTTCCACGCTGGATCCCTGGCGCAAATCTCCACAGCGGCCTGGCTGGGAAACTCCGCTTTCTTCAAGACCTGAAATTAGGTGTGTGAGATGGAGGGATGAAATATAACCCAGTCAGATATCCTATTATATACGGCACTAATGAATTAAACCTTCCACTGTAAAAAAAAAATAAATAAAAATATAAAAAAATAAAAATTATATATATATATATATATATATATATATATATATATATATATATATATATATATATATATTTAAAAAATCACAATCGCTAGTTCTTCGTGGTAATATTCTGAGAGGAACTGATGTCTTTCGTTCCGTTGTTTAAAAAAAAAAATTTTTTATTTGCTCTTAGAGAAACAATTTAATAAATAAATTAAACGTCAATTTCATATACAGACCAGACTGAAAATATTTATTATAATTACACACACGGATGTAATATTAAAAAAAGAATGCAAGTCCATATATTAAGACAAAGAAGACTTGCTATTCAGTTAATAATTGTAAAAGTAATGGCACCCTATAAACATGCGGAAGGGATAACGTGTCTATGGTAGCTGATGCGCCGCGGTGGCTGAGCTGCATTACTGGACAATTCATCACCGTAAGGTAAGGAGGCGCTCTTGCACCGTTTAGTCGTCATTTTGTCGTCTTCGGGTCTAGATGAGCTCTTCGCCTCGTGTGGACATCCGTAGGCGTCACTAAAGGTAAATCGGCGGTATCTTTAACGTGTTTGGTAATTTACATCTTATCACGGTTTATCGATACGAATATGAGGAAGTTCGGCACTACTGATTATTATTATTATTTAATATTTAAAAAAAATAATCTTTCAGGGATTGTTAGTCTATTTTGGCATAAGAGTCTATACTGATTTTTAAGAGCAAGTCAGAATTTGTTTCCTGAAACGTCACCTAGTGTTCATAAACACACTGTTGAATCGGACAGTTATCCAGACTACGAGAAGACGGTTCGAGGGGTCGTTTCGGTCCGAGGACCTCCGTCGTTGCTAGGTAACCATCAGACCAATGACACTGAGAATTTAACAGGCTAGTCAGCCAGCATGCCTAATTCATATTGCTTTAACGAACCTACGTGGCGCTCTTAAATCATGAAACTAGCTAGCTAACTCTAGATAACAAATGAGCCCGTGATTGATCGTTTAAGACGTTTTATTCATTCTCCTTTGAAGATGGAACATGTAGTTCGGTGTAGTGTGTGTGTGCGTGTGTGTGTGTGTGTGTGTGTGTGTGTTTCACCTGCTGTGGTATGTTGTAGTTCAGCAGTGTTGTGTGTAACTCCGCAGAAAGGCAGAGAGGAGAGAAAAGGCTGGAGTTCCCGTCTGCCACACCGTCGGCACATATCTCACTCTCGTCACTGCTTGACATCTCTTCCCACTCGTCATCGGAGGGTTCTACACACACACACACACACACACACACACACACACACACACACACAACTTGACTTTTGTCACTCTGTGTCACACATTACTGCACACACATCACTAAACAGCCATGAGCAAGTTCCGTCCTCATACACGTCATCCGTCTGTCTCCTGTCTCTCTCGAACATACACACACGTAAACACACACACACAAACACACATACACACACACACGTACCATCTGAGCAACACATGTTGACAATGATCTCCTGTGACGTTTGCTGTGCTGTCAGTAGTGCTACAGCTTCCCTCAGCTCCGGTTTGTCTCTCTGCACACACACACACACACACACACACACACACACACACACACACACACACACAAATGTCACATCACTTAGCATGGACCTCCAAATGGCTGCCAATCGTTCAGATGAGACCTTCATTTTCTCACAGGCAGAAAAGCAGCTAAATCTTTTTCCATCTTTTTCCCGTTCCTCTTTCCTCTGTTCATCTTTCTCTCTCCCTCGTCCATCTCCTCTTCCTCCTGCACGCTGGCCCCGGCCTGCGGCTCCTCCAACCCCGCTGACTCCGGATCAGCCGTGCCGCCGCTGGCCTGGCGACTCGCCTCGCTCTGCCACAGGTCTGGGATCAGCGCTCCGGCGTCCAGACTGAGACAATGCGCCAGCGTCTTCACCACGGCAGAGACGGCCTCGGCCTGACGGGTGGAGGACAGACAGCTCTTCAGGTTCCACACGGTTCCTGAGAGGATGCAGGAAAAGACCGTCGATCTTAACGCACGCATGTTTCTCGAAATACACGACGACAAAAATCGACAAAGAATAAAAACGAGTCAGAAATGAACCAGGACCAGTCGGTTAGAAGCGAGAATGAATTAGGACACAGGCGAGGCGAGGCGAGGCGAGGCAGTGACTCTGGAGCCAGCCACTCTGATCTGTGTATCTACGCTAGTGCGCCATAGCTGGAGAATAATACCGTCACGCTCCTTACTCATCTTTTCGACTACGTGGGCATTATTTTTGGATACAATGTTTACTCCCTAGTAAGCTTTTCTCTGTGTACATTTCTACACTTGCGTCTCGAACGCTAGCTAACGCTAACCACTAGAACCAGCACAGCTGAGCTGCTGACATCTCAGCAGACTTTACCCCAGCGGAACCTCTCTATGACGCCGCTGCTGTGAGCACGTAATCCCAATGTGCAATTCTAAAATGGCTTGGTATTGCATCTAAGAAGGAATTAAAAATCATGAAATGATTGTAAGTTAATTTGTGTTTTGGAAACTTAAAACTTAACATATTGTGAAAAGCGAAAGAAAACTTAGTGGACTGACACAGCTTCGTTTTAGTGATTAAAACTGCTGCGTTTTTTTTTTGATAAAGTCTCGACTAAAACTAAAACAGTAACCAAACGACTAAAAACTAAAAGCAAATTAAACGAAGGCTAAAAGAAATCCAACTAAAATTCAAACGCCAATTAAACCAAAAGCGAGTTAAGCTAAAATAAAAAGCACATGAAAGTAAAAACGAGGAAAATTAAAGTTAAAACTTTACTGATTTAAGTTAAAACTAGACGAAAAAAAAGAAAATTCAACTAGAAAGTCAAAGGAATGAAACGCGGATTAAACTAAAAGCGAGTTGAACTAAAATGAAATGCAGATTAACGTTAAAAACTAAAAGCAAGTTCGACTAAGAACTAAAAGAGAATTTAACTGGAAGAGAGTTAAACTAAGACGAAAAGAAAATTCGACTAAAAACTAGAAGAAAACTCGACGAAAAACTAAATGCAAACTGAACGCTAAAACGCAATAAATGCAAAAAAACTAAATTAGCAATTTATTCTAAAACTGAATGCAGATTAAAACTTAATTTTACTAAAACTGTTCAGTGTAAACCTGCTGCGTTTTTTGTCAACTAAGTCTAGACGAAAAAAAAAAAAAAAGCCAAATGAAACTAAAATTTAATCCAGACTAAATTAAAACTAAATGTAGATTCAAATTACATGAAAACCAAAACACTCCTGAGTGTGTGAGCGTGTGTGAGTGTGTGTGAGTGTGTGTGAGTGCGTGTGAGTGCGTGTGAGTGCGTGTGAGTGTGTGTGAGTGCGTGTCGTACCTGCAGCCAGAGTGCGTAAGAGAACGTGTTCCATACTGGAGTGTGTGGAGAGCAACACGTTCTCTAAAGCGGTCAAAACGGCACCGTTTACACTTCCTGCCAGCTCGGCGTTATCCTCGGTCACTGTGTGCAAGCAGTGTGCTGTAAACACACACACACACACACACACACACACACACACACACAGATACCATATACAAATAAAGATGTGAGACTTGAGACGTATATACATGCGTCACTCTGTACTCTTCATACGTCCATGTAAGACAAAATACTACTGTTATAGTTACTGTTACCACGGCGATGCTGACTGACGTCCGAAAGCGTTTTATTCCTGAGAAATGACATTATAGTGATGCGCGGATTACAACGTTTCATTTCTTAGTTAACAACGACACCACATCGTAGTTTTTATCCTTTTACAGGTACATTTAAATGTACCTTCAGCTCTGACACTGGAGACTCATTCTAAAAAAAAAGAAAAAAAAATTCTTAAACAAATATTTAAGTCCTAACAGTAAACGTCGCCGTATCAACAATTACGCACGTCTTTAATGTTTTTACGTAGCGCGTCGAACACCAGCGGACCTGTCGCTATAGAAACCGCAGCGTATAAACCTGTGGTTTGCCTTGTAGTCAGAGCTGATGGTATAGAAAATTAACACCTTTGGACCAGTCGTATAAACAAAGTAAGTGTGCGTGTAAGAGTGTGAGTGTGTGTGTGTGTGTGTGTGTTACCTGCTGATAAAGCGAGCTGGATGTTGTGTGGATGTTTCTCAATGTACGGCAACAGAACATCCAGAAGTCTCGCTCCATTAAACACCGACACTGCTGTACTGCTGCTCTCACTACACACACACACACACACACACACACACACACACAACGCCTCAGTAAGATACTCTAAGAGAGACTGATTGTCTTCTATTTACTTTCTTTAGAGATTAGAATAAAAATCTAGAGCTGTATCAACATCATCTTCAGAATCATTTTAATAGTATGCAGTTTAAAAATAAATAAATAAATAAATAAATTCATGTTTACACCAGTAAAGAAAATGCAGGTTAGAGGAGTGTACCAGAGATTCCAGAGTAGATTCACAGCTTCATTCGCAACATCCTCGACTGTCGGTTTCTGGTCCTTCTTCACGGGACTGGAGCTCATCTGCACCCCCATACGGCACTGGTGCAAACACACAGAGTGTGTGTGTGTGTGTTAAATTAACTCAGATTAATCAAAAAAAAAAAAAACAAAACAAAACAGCAGGCAAATCCATGCTGTGATGAAAATGTGTGCTTTATAAACATCTCTCCGATGTGGCCATAAAGCATCACACACACACACACACGCTGTCTTAACATTTCTGATTAAGCTTCTGTGAGATTTTTTTTTTCTATAGAAATGTTATATATGTCCTAAACGTACACAAAGAGAACCCAATTAAACAAATGAGACAGAAATATTATACTTGCTCGTTTATTTCTTTATTAAGGAAGATGATCCAATACGACACATCTGTGCGTGGTATCTGATCTCAGTCAAACTCTGGTGCTGTTTTAGGTCATATATTACTAGATATATAGAAAATTCTAGAGGGTGTGCAAACTTTCAAGCACCACTGTAAGCGGAAAAGGCCGATCTGGATCACGCTAACGAGTCGGGGCTGAGCGATAAGACGGTATGATGGATATCGTGATAAATTACACCGCAGATATCGTGATATTATGACATTAAAATAAATAAATAAATGAATAAATAAATAAATAAATAAATAAAGCAAATACTCTGATTAGAAGCAGCTGATTTGAGATTACAATTTCGGACCAAACCCTTAAAACTGTACGATTAATTAATCTGTTGATTTATGATTATATTTAAATATAAATCTTATTTACAATTTATTCTTTTTTCCCCCTCCAGCCTTTTCCGTTTAAAGTCATTTATCTTCATCGATGATGCAGACATTAAAATTACAAACGCAGAAGAACCATTAAACCTGGAAAATATATTTTCATTTGTTATTTTTCAAATTTATATATATATATATATATATATATATATATATATATATATATATATATAAATGTTAAAATTACAACCTCTAATTAGAAGTAGCTCATTTGATATTTTATACCAAACCATTAAAATTGCAACGTTTATTTCAATTTATTACGATTATAATTGAACATTATTTTTTTTTTTACTTTCAATTCATTTATTTTCGAAGAGAACGTAGATGTAAGTGTTTTAAATACGACATTTTTACGGTTCATTTTAAGCAACACGACTGTATCGCTTGTGAGCAAACCTATATAATCGTGGAAAAGTACTGTGACGTGATATTTTCTGTCATTTGGCCCCGCCCTCATTTTTATGCAAACTGTATTAAAACACAAAAGACAAGAGTTTAGTGTTAAATATAAATGAAGATATTATTTCAATATTCAAGTTGTTATATTATCTACTGGAGGAGGAAACCAACTTTGGCCGGACAGTTTGAATAATTTATTGAAAGAAATGACGTTCTCCGATTTCAGTTGATATTAGGTATTTCACGTTGGTACTAATATACTAATAAAGAGTCACAGGCTCTTGATATACGAGTGATTAGATTATTTAGTCACTCACGTAGCCTGCTCTACATCTGATATAAATCTGTTCTATGTTTTATTTCTGTCTGTTTACAACAAGCCCACGTCTGTCTGTGATTTCCGAAGCTCTTTATGATTTTCCATTTCTCTTTACACACACTGGGAGCTCTCTCTCTCTCTCACCTCGTTCAGCAGAGCGGTGAGAGGAGTGAGGACGTCCTGCCTCACCATGTTCTCACACACCTCCGCTCCTCCACACGCACTCAGGTTCCTGTAACACACCAACGTTTCTTTACTCATTAACACCAGCCAGGAATGTGACACAGCAATTCCTATTATTATTATTGTAATTATTAAGGTAGAACATGGAGTGTGCGCATTTACGGGAGTTTTACAATGGCCACCAAGAGCTCTGTTTGATGAAGATGTAGACACAAGGGACATTTACTGTCTTTCTTGCTGTTTTATGAAAAAGCTGCTACATACAGTAGTTAATAAGAAAGTGTAGCAACTTTTCTAGTGCCTATGTGTTACATTTTTAAACAGATGAACGGCAGGTTTTATCCCAAACGATTGGTATTTAACGTAAATATATACTGTACATATACACACCGCCAGTCAAAAGTTTAGACGCACTCATTATTTATTTTTATCCCCACCCCCTGGAGTAACACAAATGGAACTATGGGAATTATGTCATGATGAAAAAAAAAAAAGAAATGTAAAGTTCCGAACCAAATGCGTAAGAATCAGGCGTCAAGTCTGAATAAGCCTGCTCCTGAGAACGTTGACGTTTGCAGAATTTTCAACAAGTCGACCCCAGCTCCGGAGAAATCCACGATCGTGTCAAATCGTCGACAATTCATTAGACTAACTCAGTGACGCGTGGAAAAGCGTGCTGTACCTGAGCGCTCCGGTTGCCGTCTCTCTGACCGCCAGGCTGCTGTCCAGAAGAAGCGGCGCTAACCTCCTCACTGCGTCTCGGTGCAGGAAGCCCGGGATCGTCTGACTCTGCTGAACCACTCGGGAAATACTCGCACACGCGTACTCGCGTATGTCTGCACTCGGACTCTGCAGCTGAGATACAGACGGAGACAGGAAGTCAGATATACAGGCAGGGATGGAGACACACACACACACACACACTCGCAGACTGTCATCACTGAATTAACGATGCTGTCAATAATTTTTTTCAAATATATAAGAATCTTGTAGTGTGAATTAATTTGAGTCGTTTTATTATACATAAAAAACCATACATTTATCCTGTTTTTATTTTCTTTCTTTCTGCCGCTGCTATTAACTTCATTATTATTTCGCTTTTTAATTTTTGACCACTTTTGGTTTCTTTATATTTCTCCCTGACACTGTAAAGCACTTTACGCAGCATTTTAAATGTATGAAAAGTGTTATTTAAATAAAGTTCATTAATATTACCATTATTATTATTATCATCATCATCATTTCTAAGAGTACAAAAAGTGTGAAATATCATTACTAATTCAAACATTTATTTATTTATAAATAAAAGACAACTTCACCTTTTGCTTTGACACCTATAGAAGACTAATCTACTCCCTGAAAGTTGTCTAAATGAACCTTGTTTACGTTTCAAGCCATAAATTAAAGTCTAAATTTAATAAAATTCCGCGAAAAAAAAAACCCCAAACTCGCCATGATCCCAGCCACTTTCCGACACGTCCCGCCCCCTGCGCTACAATTGGTTAACAACAGATCTTGATTGACCGACCGCTCGACTAGCTATATTACGAGCCAATCATTGCGTAGACGCGAGCTCCTACTAGCCAATCAGAACTCAGGAGGCTGGATTTGTCAGAATTCGGATAGGGAAAAGAAAAAAAAAATGTACACGGTTACTTTTTCAAGTAATTCTGCATGCGGAGACTCAACCACATCATCTTCATCTTCATCTTCAGCGGCGCGTTTCATAGCTTTCACCGGAGGTCCATCCGGTGCGAACTGCGCGCGCTTAAACCTCGCGTTCTTCGACTTTCCCATCGCGTTACGTTTATAAATAAATAAATAACTACAACACTACCGAACCGAGAGACTCTACAGTAAACGAGCACACACTGCCATGTGGAAGCTGAGCGCCGCTGCCGCAAATCAGCCGGAAAGCTTTACCAAAACTGTCGCGCGTTGTCGCAAAGTTTGTGTTCGGTACGTTTGGCGCCATCCAGTGGCTATGTTGTGGAATTTCTTTTTATTATGAGGAGCGTCGTTTAATGATAATTCAAAGGATGGAGGAGAATATTCAGAGCTCGTTAATCGATAATAAATCAGTAAATATATCAGTAAAAATATATTAGAATCGTATATACACGGTTTTAGTACACATAAGCTGTTTTAAATCTGTTTTTTTTACATTAAAATATATATATATATATATTTTTTTACACCTGATTAACTTTTCATGTGTTTTTCCTTCCCACATTTTTCATTAACTTTATTATTGTTCATATTTCATGTATAATTTTCTTTTCACACAGGATTTTCTTCCACACCTAGTTCGTTTATTGTAAAACAAATTGTGTTGGTTTTAATGGAAACTGTAATGGTCCCTGTGGGTCTCTACTGGTAATTTGTTGCCTACTGCTGGTGGCACGTTATGTCTAGTAGATACCATTAAGCACCTACGCCCTTAATACATCCTACTACATAATGAAAACCATTAGCTTTGGGGGTTCGATTCCCGCCGCTGCCCTGTGTGTGCAGAGTTTGCATGTTCTGCCTGTGCTGCGGGGGTTTCCTCCGGGTACTCCGGTTTCCTCCCCCAGTCCAAAGACATGCATGGTAGGCTGATTGGCGTGTCCAAAGCGTCCGTAGTGTATGAACGGGTGTGTGAATGTGTATGTGATTGTGCCCTGCGATGGATTGGCACCCCGCCTCGTGTCCCATGCCCCCCGGGATAGGCTCCAGGTTCCCCGTGCCCCAATAGGATAAGCGATATAGAAGATGGATGGATGAAAAAAAAAACATATCATGTGAAATATATGTGAATATTGATTACGTTCTGAAAGCTGTCATTAAGCACTGTGTGATTTTAATGATTTATACTGAAGAAGTAAAACGACAAATAATAAAAAGAAAAGCTTTCTGACAGAGAGAGAGAGAGAGAGAGAGAGAGAGAGAGAGTGCTCTCTTTAGCTGGACCATCTGATCCCTGACCCATTTCACTCCTCCTTCCTGGAGTGCAGAGATTTATTATTTATTCTCGGCTCCAGCACGTGCCGAACCTCTGCAACCGCCCTGGGAGAGAAACCGAGAGCCACAAACTTCACCACAAATATGCGTTTCAAAATCAGCTGCACGCCACACACAGTGCCAAGGACGCGCAGGGAGGCTGAGACGAGTGTGAGGCCCAGCTGGAGACTGCAGATGAAATCAGTGCAGGATTTCAACATGACAAGCGACTTAATGATACCAGGCGCTGTTTTAGTGGGGTGTTTTAAATAAGCAGGGTTCATCTATAACACATGCACAATGATAACCAAGACCATAACATATACTGGATATCTTTAACACATGAACAGAGTTCTCTATGTACATTTAAAAAAAAAAACAACAACCCAAACAGATATATAGTCAGTACTAGTATTTATAAAGCACATAAGAAAACCGCAACGCGGGGAAACACATCTGATGTCTATCTGATGCGTTTCTGATACTGAAGATCTGATGAATCAAGTGTTACAGAGAAAGCTTTTTCAGTGTCGCCCACTAAAAAAGTTCCCTACTAAAAAAAAAAAAAAAAAAAAATCTCTGACAAGTAATAAAATATAGAAATGGGTGTATTAAGTGTGCGTCTCAAAGGCATAGCAAATAATCTGACAGTTACAACACACACACACACACACACACACACACACACACACGCCCAGACTGATCCAACAAATCTGAGCTCATTTAACCCGCTATTGAGCATTCAACCCTTTACACTGGATCTTCACATATAAGCATATTGGCGTGTCTGAGACGTCACTCATTCAGAGCTTGAGCACACGCTCTCGTTAATTCATCTCTCGTTAATTCATCTCTCTTCTCAGATCTTAACAGGTGTCTATCCCTCCACCATCGAGATCACCCTGACCGACTCCATCACGGTGCGGTACAGTATAGCAGCTCCACGGTGTCTGAAAGAAAAGCCCAGAAAACGGTGGCCAACACTTCACTGGTGCACATTCCCCATCCGCTGAACATCTTCATCACAGTAGATCTCTGCGTAGAGCACACAACATCATCGGGGACTCCTCCCATCCCAGTCACGACCTGTTCAACCTCCTTCCTTCCAGGAGGAGATACAGGAACATTCACACCAGAACTAGCAGAGCTGGCTCAGGTCCAGCTTCTTCCCTATAACCATCCCCCTGCTGATCTTTTACTGCCTGTAATCATCCTGCAGCTCTATTCAACACTGTATATTATCTCTATATAACTGTAGATTCGTAATATATATCCTAGATTATCTTTATATATGTGTGTATACATTGTGTGTTATCCATGGACAATGTAGGCACTGTAGTATATACAATGTCTCTTACGTATATTTAATAACATATGCATATATAATACTTAGCCTATATATATATATATATATATATATATATATATATATATATATATATATATATATATATATATATATATACATATATATATACACACACACACTACCACTGGGATATACTGATCACTTTCCCTGTGTTCAAAGTGTTTCTGTTGGAATCAGTCTAGAATGATTTGTCTTCTATAATAAGATCATAGTGAAGGAAATATGAAATACGTTTTTGCGTGTGTATTTGAGATATATTCCTCAGACATCAGAATAGTAAAATGGGGTTCAAACATTGTAAAATGTCAGTTTGATATCTAAATGAACAGGAAGTATGTTATATATAAAACAAATATGCTGTTATACTGCTTAGGTTTTAAAGAAGCTGATGTTGTTGCGGTCAAACATTTAAAAACGTATAGGGTTGTTTCTTATTGTGTAAAAAGTTTAGACAGAACAGAAATGCCAGAGATGTGCTGCGTGTGTCAGCGTCAGCCATGTTGGATTGGGAGGAGCAACATTTATAGGGTGGGGTAATAAAAATCAGGATAGTGGTGTTTATGACTGTGCAGTGGTTTGGAGGTGATTTAGGTTTGAATTTATTTTCTAAAAACAACAATGTGATATGATAAGAGATAATATGATACTGTAGGATATGATACGATAAGATGCGATATGATTCCATATGATTCAATACTATACAATAAGATATGATACAAAATGAATCAATATGGCGGATATGATTTGATATGATATGATACAATACAATCATATGATATGATTCAATACGACACAATATGATATGATACGATGCGATACGGTACAATATGATACGATCTGATACAATACGATACAATATGATACCCTATGATTCAATACAATACAATAAGATATGATACAGAACGATTCAATATGGCGGATATGATTTGATATGATAGGATACAATACAATGATATGATATGATTCAATACGACACAATATGATATGATACGATGCGATATGGTACAATATGATACGATCTGATACAATACGATACAATATGATTCAATACAATACAATAAGATATGATACAGAATGATTCGATATGGCTGATATATGATATGATATGACATGATATGATATGATATGATACAATATGATACGATAGGACATGATTTGATACGATATGATACACCATGTTTCAATACAATCAGATATGATAAGATCAAATATGATGCAAATTTGTTCCGAATCATCAGATCATTACACCTGAACCCTGTACATGAAAGGGCTAAAGAACCATGGGTTAGTAAAGCTATTTTACAGTTCAGATATAAAGCTTTAAACCTTTGACTCCTAATTATTCTGTGCTTAAAGCGTTCGCAGCACTCAAGCTTTCAATGTGATTCTTTGAATCATTTAGTGTTGATTCTTTGAATCATCTAGTGTTGATTCATATTCATGAAAATTTCACAAGAAGGTCGAATGTTCATTTTAACATTGATTCATTTTTAGGAATTGAATCATACTACAGCCCTATCCTATCTGCACTTTAGTCTCTTTTTTTTTTTTTAAAAAAACAAACAAAAAAAAACCAAAAAACATATGATCATGGATCACGGAGATTCACCACTAGATGGGAGCATCGATCCACGCTGGAGGCATCGGAGTCAACTTTACAACTCTGCTGAATCATTTCAGAATAATGCTGTGTTTCAGAGAAATTAAATACACAAGCAGATGTACGAACTTCAGTCCCTTCCCACCGAACAATCCCGGACTCCTGGATCTTCTCGTACGTGCACCTGAACCGCCTGCTGTTCTTGAACTACACCATCCTTCACGTGTAAAAACCCTGTAGACTCTGCTCTGTCGTTCGGTTCCTGCGGTTCCTTCGCAAACAACTGCAAGCGATTACCACGTACAGCACAAACGTGAGCCGGGCTGTGCTGCGTGCCCCCAGCTGACCTGCTCTACATGCCGTTTTTGCAGTGAAGTGAATTGAAGGAGACACGCTTGTTGTATTGGTTGGCAGGAGGCCTGCGCATTCTTGAGGATCTCAACCACAAGGCTTTGCTACAGAACAGAGTGCAAAGGGCGAGAGAACACATTCCTGCTGTCGTTGCTGTTCTTTCAGCTCTTATGTCATTCAGACAAAAGGACACCAGTCTCTGCGTGGCTGTACTTACTGAATTCTCCATATATAATAATCACTATATATACATAAAACAACGCATATAGGCGGAGCTATCAATGTTTAAAATTGTTTAAATTCTCAAATGGTCAGCGGGCATTCATTTTCCATCAACAGCGACTCTGATCAGAGGTTTATATTAATGGTCTCATTCTAATACGGTACCGTTTCCATGGTAACAGCTCATACACACTGACTTGTATATCATGGAAATTCATTATCATACAGAATTTAAAAAAAAAAAAACGCCATCATTTAACAAAGAAAAACGCATATTGTTGATGTGGTGACGTTTTCTGTTAGATCTCCTTATTTTTATATTTATGGAAGGAGTCTCCAGTGTCAGAACTTTATAACAGTCAGTACTCAGTAGGGGTTTGCGCTTTTTGTTGTTGTTGTTGTTGTTGTTGTTGTTGTAAAGCCGCAATTTAAAAAACAAAACAAAACCCCAACGCTAATGAGTAAACAGGACCGGTGTTTATAACTGCTGTAACATAAGTGATAACAGGAACCGACTTGCCTTACAGACGTTCCACGACATAAAACGTAACTATAAACGGATAAAAAGCACGACGTCGTTCGTTCATAAATGTAAACCAACCGTGTAATTGGAAAATTGCTGTCGTATACACTGAATCAAACCCTTCAGGATGCGCCATTGTTGAAAACGAATCGACTTCAGAGGCAGTAACGGGAACTTTCTCTGGCGTCGCTGTTGATTATTTTCCCATAACAGCATGCCTCAAAGTGTTCCATCCCTTAATTAAGTGCCAGTTAAATAGAAATGGGGAATTTTAGAGCTTTTTGCATGAGTCTCTTTGGTGTTGTGGACACAAACAAGCCAGTATACATGTTTAAAAGAGTACACTGCGTATCATTTCTGGGAAAACTGCGATTTTTGTTTGATGATTCATCCTGTAATAATGCAACCCGTGACCAACTGTTTTGTGTGTTTGCTTTTCCCATGTCGAAAACACAAAATTGCGATGTTAATATTCTAACTTTCCATCTCCCGTTCGTTCTTAATCCGGAACTAAGTGCAGAAAATTGATTTGATCGTAAAATCTCTTTGAGTTCCAGTCTTCTTTGACTTGCAAGATCAGACTCTTCACCGATCGCCGCTGGTGATTAGTCTTAGTGACGTTCGGTGACGGTAAAGTACCGGCACTTATTCCATCCGCCATGTTTAGTTCGACCTCTTTCGATCCTTCCTGTACTCGGTTAGTGGAAACCTGCAGCGCTTTATTATCATTATGCGCGAATTGGCTTCTGCCTTCCTCGTGAGTCACTTTACGAGTCGTTTAAACGTGATATCAACACTAGTGCCACATGGTTACAATCGAGATCTGGGGGTTCTGCTTGTACTCATGCGCTCGGGCCATGTGGATCCGTATCCATCTCCCCCTAAACTCCCCTCCATCATCCGAATCCCTGTTTCCCAATCCGAGCTCGTTTTTGCCAAGCTCGGAGAGCGTTTCCACTCGTCGGGAAGTGCTAAAAGCTCACTCCAAGTGCGTACGCCCCTTCAGATCTGGTTCCCTTGGAACAGGAGTGTTGGCAGTCGGAGATACCTGTGGGACTCGCTGGGATTTTTTTTTTCCCCACCTGATGGGCTCGTTTTATATTTATTCACCATTTGATTTTATTTGCTTTTGAGGTTTATGTGATTAACGGCCGTTCCGATGCTATCTCTGCCGTGCTGAAGGGCATTTCATTTCACTCACACACACACACACACATTGTAAGAGAGAGAGAGTAAGAGAGAAAGAGAGAGAGAGAGAGAGAGAGAGAGAGAGAGAGAGAGAGAGAGGAGGGCAAGGCTAGGCTCCAGAACTCAGTAGGAGTTTTCCTTGGGGTTTTGGACTCATGGCTTAAGTAAAAATCTGCTGGGCTTCTCCCAACAGCGGGCCTACGCTGTGCTTTATCGCCCGTACTGGGATGACGATAATGTCCTCACTAATTCAGCCCTGTTCAGCCAGCGAAGCGGTCCAAAGACACACATTCGGAGCCCCCATGTGGCTTCACAGCAAGAGTGAGGCATTGCTCCAAGACTGAGCGAGGGAGAAAAACGATTGAGGGGATCGGGGGAGCAAGGCGAGCTCGAAGATTGCTGACTCAGCTAATAAGCGCCTGTCACTGATAATGCACACTGTTGTTATGTAACAGTAAGAAAGCACGCTGCAGGACGGAACAAACAGCTAATATTTGTCCCTAGTGTCATGGAAACGACAAAATGACACTTAATGAAAAGGGACACGACCCTTTTCGGGAAGTTGGGGGGGTGGGGGGGTGGGGGGGGCGGCGTGTCAGAGGTAGGCAACTTCTCATTTATGTAATAACGGCTTTCATAGACGCATGCGAGCGTGTCCGGGGTGTATACGCCTTTACACAGCGGCTTTTATTGTTTGTTTGTTTTTTCAACATACGATCATTCTGCCTTTGGTGGTGCTCACTCGTGTTTGGAAAAAAAAAAAAAAAAAAAAAAAGTCTTGCATTGTAACTGATGCATGAAAATCTGGACAAAATTTCGAAACAAACACATTACTTTATGGCAACATGTATGCATAAATATGCCAAAAATGATTGTTCTGCAATATGCACAGCCGATAAAGCGCCACATTTACTCAATAGTGCGCTACGTGAATATCCCGAGCGCTCATGATGTCCCACAACCCACGTATACAGGTATACAATACCCATCATGCACCTCGGTGTTTCTGTGCATTATTGTTTTTGCTTTCCTTTACCGCTCAATATTGCGTATCGTGTGGTGTAGAGTCTACCGTCCGTATTTATTGTATTCATTCATTCATTTATTTATTTAATATTGTACTGTGAATAAAAGCGCAACCAATTTAAAACAGCTCGTAGTCACAGGATCAGCAGTTAAAGACGGCTGCTCTCATGAGGTGTGCTATTTAAAACACCTATATAAAGAAAACCGAACAAACCCGAACAACCAAAAACTGAACTAGCACTATCTAGTCTGCGGTAATTCCACATGTCTTGCGTTGACTTGTCGCAGAGTTTTAAGCTCTTGAATCAGCCGATGGAATTCAGCCTACGTTTTTCCGCGCTCCAAAATCGGGTGTGTCTAATAACAGCGTTTTCCATTTCTCGGAGTTTCTAACGTTAAAAAAAAATCACAAAACAAAACAAACCCCCCCCCCCCCCCCCCCCCAAAAAAAAAGCAAACTTATCTTTCAGAACTACCGCTCGCTATGTTCGAGAACTATTTCTCCTTCTCTTTTTCTTTGGTGTGTAAATGCTCTAAGTGAATCAGTTCTGCCGTTATTCTGAACAGATGTATGCCCTAAAAAATATGACCGAAAGAAAAAAAAAAAAAAAAAAAATTCAAGAAAACAAGAACAAGAACAAAAAAAAAAAAAAAAAAAACCCATCCATGTGTCATGCACGAGAACTGGGGGACAAAAAATATCACATTTACAACACAACCCATTATTGCAGCACTTATTTATTTATTTATTTCTTAAAAAAGAAAACAAAATATATGTTTAACCTTTATTCAACAAAGTAGTCCCTTGAGATTAAATCTCTTTATCGAGGGAGACCTGGCCACGAAAGCACACCATTACAGAGTAACAAACTTACAAGTTTGTATCAAGCACACAAAAACAGACATAAAATTCTAGACAAAAAAAAAACAACAACAACAAACAACAAACAAAATGTATAATATAAAATCCAGCTCATGAATACACTCTTCAGTTACACAATTTTCATCAGAGCTTTAAACTCTCCCATTGGAACAAAGTGATTAACGCTGATAAAATTAAACTAGTGAAGTGTTTCATTTATTCATGAGTATTAATTGCTTATTAGTTTCATTACGTTATGAATGATTGATAATGAAGATGATTTGCTTTGTCGATCCGCGATGAAAAGACAGACGCAGGTGGAACCGATAACGGCAGTACTATGAGCGTGCACACTTAACACCTACATCCGAAAGTGTTTTCAGTGAAAGCTGTTATGGACATGTCCAGCTCCAGGGTCTCCGGTTGGATCCCGAGCGCTGCTTAATGTTCTCCTGATGTCCACGTGGGTTTCCTCCGGATTCTCCGGTTTTCTCCCACTTCCCAAAAACATGCCAGAAGGTGGACTGGCTAGGATAAGTATCCCCCGGTGTGAATGTGTGTGTGTGTGTGTGTGTGTGTGTGTGTGTGTGTGTGGTGCCCTGTGATGGATTCACGTCTCATCCTGTAGATATTCCCGATCTCACAAAAAAAAAAAAAGCAAAGCGTTTCCAAACTGTTCTTGGGTCTCTTTCAGGACAGGAAGTAAACCGTGGTGACTGATAATTTAAAAAAAAAAAAAAAAAAAGAAAAAAAAAAAAAAAAAAAAAAGTTTGCGGGGAAGAAAAGCGGCGTATACGGGCTGGATAAATAAACCAGACATTTTGGATAATTGACTTTAATTTGTCCTGTAATCTTTATACACCAACTGGAATGTCAGGACACACACACACACACACACACACACACACACACACATGCATATACCTACATAAATATATAAACAATTAACAAGTCCTAGTGGAAATTTCCTTCCTACTGATACCGAATGAATACTGAAAGTCAATAATTCACCTAGTTTCCAGTTGAGACGGTCCTGTAACGTATAAACCGAATCAATTCCTTTTCAAATTTAAAACTGCATTCATTTCTTTCCTGTACAACTAAAACACATTGGCGTATTTATATATAGTGGCAGAATTTTATTAGTGTTGGTTATTACTTGTAAAAATATAACCAGCTTTACGCTACTTCTCCTTCTGATGTGTGTGTGTGTGTGTAATGAGTCAAAGGTCATTTTAAGGTGTCTCAGAACAGTTTTAGTCCTATGGCCAGTTTGGCGTTTATCCTCTGCCTTTCCTCTCATATTAACCCTCCAAGGAAAAACCCTTTGACCTGAACTTCTGAGCTTAAAATGTGGTTCTTAATCGACTCACGCCCCTTCCTCCTTGGGATTAATCGACCGAACGTACTTTGCCGGGGTGTTGTTTAGCCACGAACACATGACTGACTACAATCAACAAAACTGTCTGAATGTTCCAATCCCGTCGATCGTATTATTTTTACAGAAGTGTGACAAATTAGCGGCTCTGTTATGTCGTGTGAGGGTTTGTTTATTATCCTGTTCTCCTATGATGAAACATTTCCATCCTGGTGGGTGTGGTGTCTCACAGGATGACTCCGCCCACTTCCTCAGTGTGTGAGCGTTCACCGAATGGTTTGATGAGGATGGGAATGATGTAACTGTATGATATGATATGATATAGGATGTACTCCTATAAGTACACTCCTTGTAATGAACACCTATAAGTTCATCCCTCCAGTATGATTACAGACTTAATGTTTGTTTTTCCCTTTAATTCTTTTATCCGTTTCTATTTGTTATATGTCACATAGATATCATGCAATGCCTTCTTCAAATCATAACTGCAACCTGCAAGATTTGATTTACGCGTTAGAGTTTGTAGATTCATTATAAAATGCAAAATACTGTTTTATTATTTGACAAGATTGTACTGTAAACGGTGAGGCAATTAGAGCAGTGCATTGGTTTACCGTAAGGTGCAGTGCATCATGGGACATCGGTGAAGACTGGACAGAGTTTGGAGGAGGAGGAGCAAATATGGCAGTTAGAAGTAAGCATTTTTGGCATATTATTATTGTAAGTTTTGACCAGTAGGTGGCTCCTGCATGAAATTTGTCGCATAGCCTAATGTCATGGTCCTGAAGATGTCTACCAAGTTTTGTTTCATTGCGGAAAGTCGTTGCTGAGATACAGCCTCACGTCCTATTTGGCAGCTTCGCTGTCCGATTTGTCGGCTCATTACGGACAAACTTCGTACGAGGCGTAGCGAAAAACAGTTTTTGACATATTCTAAGAAGTTCGCTGAACTCATCTCGACTCAGGGAATCCACGGATGCCTGGCTTTGAAATACTTTAAATACTTTTCAATTGGACACACGGTTCAAAACGTACGACTTTATAGACGTACTTCCAAATTAGGCCCAATTTTTACCCGATGGTGGTGCTACAACATTGGCAGCACTTTGGTCTTTTGTCAGAATGTTCCTTAGACCAGGGGTGCCCAAACTTTTCCAGGGCAAGGCCCCCCAAATGGAATTAACATTTGACCGAGGCCCCCCTTTTGCAAGATGTCTTTAAAACACATTAAAAATACAGACTTCTGAAAATATCCCCCTTTTTTATATTAATATTTACAGCTTACATCTTTACATTACATTACATTAGGAATTGATTGTGTGTGTGTGTGTGGTTGTCTGAGAGTGAGAAAGAGAAAACATACTAGTGGGAGGGATGGGCACACCAAATTGTTGAGGCCCCCCGGGCGCCCCCTGGCCCCCACTTTGAAAACTACTGCCTTAGACCCTCCCCAATCACTTTTTTACCAGACGGTTCTATGGGCTGCCATAGACACCCTAGCCAGAAGAAGAAAAACAAGTACCTACGGTGCCTACCTTTGGTGTGTGGCACCCTAACAACAACAACAACAACAATAATAATAATAATAATAATTTGGCAATCTTTCCCAAATTATTCATTAGGGAAGTTCTCCGAGCAAAGTTCCCCTTTAACACTTATTTCTCTCTATACAGCCTGCATTTACTCCTACATCTTGAAAATTCCTTCCCCCGCTTCTGATTCAGAAGATTTCTACCCCTAATCACATGATAGTCACAGTGATGACCAGATTAGCATTATAGACATGGGACTGGGAAAAAAAAGAAAAAAAAAAAAAAAAGGCGTACTACAATACCGTTTACTGTGGAAGCAGCTTAAAGTAAGCGCTTTCACACTAATCACACATGAAACTGCTGAGGAATGCTAAACCCGACACTCCTAAGGTTAAATGGATTTTTAAAAAGAAATCTACACATAGACTTAGTCATAGTCATTATCGAGGAGGTGTTAGACATTTACTATTGTATTCTATTTCCGAGGGCATTACAGGATATGAGTATGTGTATATGCATGAGTGAGTGTGCATGCATGTGTATGTCCTGCTGATTCCAGCTTTGTTGAATATCATTTAGATGTCCTGAGACATTACAGAACGATCCCGTGCGTTACAGCTCCCCGTCGGAAAAGTCGCCGGCAAGTCCGTGCTTTCACTGATACTCCATTTACACGCCGCCAAGCGTAAGATATGAAATGATGATAAACGTCATTATAGTATCACTGGCAGAAACCGGCTTGCATCATCCGTGCTTATTACAACAGGTAGCTGTAAACGCTGCTATATTAAGCCTAGGTACTGTGTGAAAATACCTGACGGTTGACATGAACCTAGTGTATGTAGGTTTATATATTTATAAAGACTTCTTTTATGGAAAGTTAGCTGTCATGTTTCCTCAGTTTCAGTTTGGATGTTGACATAACAACACCTCAAGTGTTAACCACAAGTCAAGTGAAACAGAAGTTTGTGTTATGACACAGTGGTGATATGCCTGATTTGTGTTTGATTCTTATGTTAACTGGCTTCGCAGCTCAGTGCACATCTGGCATGTCGGGACCACGTAATGATGCCGATGTCAAAAATCGAAACCAAATGAAAATCCGATTTAGAACCGGAAAACATACACAACGCGGTCCTGTTACGGTGTTCCACGGATGCCATACGTTTACGTTACGTATGGAATAAAACACTTGTAGGAAAATAATCAACGACAGGGTGGAGAGTTATGATTACCATCCCGAAGTTTTAACATAAAGATCATCATCATCTCTCTCTCTCTCTTTTCAGAAACTGGGTCTAGAACATATCACACGTGACACTATAATCGCAAATATTTGGGCTGTTGGCTTTTGTCCTATCTGAGCCACAATGAGCCAACCCGATCTTATCACAAATTCATGGAAATGTGAATGAGTGACCAAACTGTGGTTGGATCTCGTCTCATTTCTTAATAATGTGGTTGTAAGAAAGGGTACGAAAGCTACTCCTAACCTTAAGACCTTCGTAACATTCTGTACAATTTGAGTGCAGTAGCGTGAGACGACGTTAGCCACAAATAACAACATAAAGAGTGTTTTGTTTCAAAATGTTTAGTAAGAATTACATAAATTCTGTCGGGATCTAAATTCAGTTTTGCTTACTCAGCAAAGCTAAAACAAATAGAGTGCAGTGAACTGTTGGGGCCTTGACCAGGCAGGCAGGCAGGAAGCAAACACTGATCCATCTGATCCACTGATTGCCTGATGTCACCTGACCACTGCTGGTAGCGACGTGAACGCTGATGCGGAGTGTTTGTTTTGGCCATTGTAAGTGCATGTCTTTGTGTGTGTGGAGAAGGTGATTGATACGGGGCACTGATGCAATACTCGAGGATAATTACCTTCTACAATGAAAAAAATAGACAGCAGGTGGTGCAGTGGGTAGCGTTGCCACGTCATAGCTCCAGGGTCCCTGGTTCAATCAAGAACTCGGGTTACTGTCCATACGGCATTTCACATGTTCTCCTCGTGCTCTCCTCATGTCCCGTGTGAGTTTCTTTGGAGTTCACCAGTCTCCTACCGCCTCCCTAAAACATGCCGTTGTAGTGGGTGGATGTAGTGGCTATGCTAAATTGCCCCTAGGTGTTACTTGTCCACTGGTGACCTGCGAAGGGCTGGTTACCCATCCAGGGTGTGTTCCTGCCTCACGCTCAGTGCTCCCAGGATAGACTCCAGGGCCACCGTGACCACGACTAAAGACGAAGTGGTTACTGAAGATGAAACTGATGAATTCAAATCTGATGAATTCAAAATCCTGATCATTACCATATGATTGACCTTGAAACAATCATAACCATCAGGACCAGAATGATGATGATCCAGTGATGAGTTACAGAAATATGTGTCCATTTTTTGGCTTGTTGTTGGAGCTTGAAGCTTTAAAGGGAACACCCAAAAATTGGTGTGAAGACTTTTAAGATGAAGCTTAATCAGCTTGGCAAAAAGTAGGTCAGTGGTTCAATGGGTTTCTATAGACTATGGGATGACCTTAACCCTATGAGATCCTTCATTTTTGGTGCTTGGACCCCTTAAAAAAAAACCATTCACCCATTCACATGAACACAAAAGCAAACGTCAGGTCATTTGCTTAATTCCAATCTTATTTAATATGAGTCCTCCAGGGCGTCTGTTGACTGATTTGGGAGTTTTATGTAACATGGTGGTGAATATTCTTCGACAGTTGCATCCTTGCTCTGTTCCCATATCGAGAAAGTGTGTACATGATCTTCTGAACTCTTTCGTCGTGATATTAATCGATAAGCTCTGGCTCTGGATAGAGTGACAAAGATAGAAATGAACCCAAAACAAATAATCATTTAAAAAAAAACAAAACAAAAAAAACCTCATCTATTCCCATCCTTCCTCTTTAGGAGGCTGGACATGGCCTGACCTCTATATTTGTTGTGTCTGAGTGCCAAACCAAAGGGTCAAATAAGACCAAACAGTTAATTTAGCCACCCTTCCCAACCATATAAAGTTGGAGGTCAAGGTAGGGTGGGGTGTCAGCCCCACGTGTTCGCTCATTGGTTGAGGGCTGCGCTCGGCTCGCCTATCGTGTGAGCTCTCTGGGCAGATATCCAACGTTGGCCTCTAGAGATGTTTCTGATATTCTCTTATTCCTCTAGCTGGAGACCAGCTGCTGCACGAAACACGTTTTAGATGTTATCTGAGATCAGAACAGCTCCCGCACCACCTTAGTGAGAGAACAGAGTACTGAGATTGAATTGAACAGCTAGAACTAGTAGATTAATTGTAGATGTTGGTGTGGTGCTTCAGGATGTATCCAAAGATCTAGTACTTAACAAATGATTTATTTTGGCGATGTGTTCGGTCTGCCATAATAACCACAGTCCCTGTGTTACATAACTTCCTAACAATCTGAAATATAGAACTTCTTGCTGGAGATGTGCAGAAGACCTGGCCGTGCCAGGGACATGAAGGGATTTGTTTACAAGCAGATCTCAACCCTCGGGACATAGAAAGGATATAGAATAAGGTGTAGAATAATATCACATGTCGTGTAGATACAACTATGCAACATGTGATATTACAAATATATCATTTCTGTGCCTGAAATCTATTGAGCTGTTTTTCGTCGTCGTATTAACCACGTGGCAGAGATAGCCACCGTGATCGTCACGGTGATTAAGCGTTATCTGGGACGAATACGTGATAGCGACAGCTATGGCTAATTAAATTCCATCTTCTAGTTTAATGCACTGAAAGATCACTAGGCTCTGGAGGAGGCAGTATTTTAAAAGCTCTATTTATGTATAAATGAAAGCATGACATAGAGGTATAATGGCAGTGTATTGCTAATTTGGTTAGGCATGAGACATTTTTTCCTGTTCTGGGGGTGTGAGATTTCAAATCTGTCAGCACAGTGGGACTTTCAAACCCACTTTGGTTACAAAACACAAAAGGCCAAAAAAAAAAAAATAAAAAATGATTGTTTCCTGACTTCAAAAGAAAGTGTTAGGCCATTTCTTACAACACAGTTTTATAGACATGCTCGATTTACGTCATTTCACCCCACTTCAGAAAAACTATGAAATAAATATAAAGGAATGAATTGTTTTATCCATGACAACTAAAAACAAAGGCTCAGCCATGGTTGCTAAACATGAATTAGACAGTTAACGCAGATGGAACATCGTCTAATTAATACGAACAATAAAAATGTCTCGTGAAATCGACTCAGCAAATTTATCGGCGTCGTAGAAACGAGGAGCTAACATTCAGGCTAACGGTTATCTCGATCATCAGAGCTAATGCCAAGGTAAATTATTTAAAAAAAAAAAAGAAAACATTTAAAACTATACGTGCGTACGTATATAAACAGCTACATAAACATTTCAGGATACTGTAGCTGTTATTCACTATGGTTTTAAAGACCTAAACTCGTCTCGCACCCAAAATTCCCGGGATAGACCCTGGATCCTCTGCGACCCTGTCCAGGATAAAACGCTTACTGAACGCAAGACATCATGGAAATGAGAGCTTTGTTCTCGGTCGCTGCAGTAATTTCAGATATCATCGAGATTCGCGGATGAGTACTGTAAAACCGAACGTGAACTTTAACCCTCTACTGCACAAATGATTACATTTACATCAAGATACATGTTTGTTTTTGTTTGTTTTGTTTTTTTTAATGGATTTTTATTACTTGAATTAGTAGATGGAAAATTGTTGCCATATGGCAACAGTGTGCAATGGTGGAAAGTATCATACAGTCAAAAGTAACACAAAACGTATGAGATTACAATTCTAATTACTAGTTGTAGAGTTTTGTTTTTTTTTTGTGCCCTGTGTAAAAGTTATCTATCTTCTAGAAAGGAATTAGAGTTGTAAAAAGTATGTGGATGGACTTAAATACTCAAAATACACACCAAGTTAGATCCAAACACGTTTTGGGTGAAGTAACGTTTTTAATTATTTTCTTGAATTCTTCATTCTTTCTACTGAAACAAAAATGTAGGAAATAAGGTGCAATTGCAAAATGTCTGAAATTACGACCGTTTTTCTTTCGTTGAATGTGAAAAAATGTAAATACGCTATTCAAGGAGCCGAGGGTCTTTTTTTTTTGCTATGTAGGCCTGTTTCAATTCCCGAACGCACATACTGTACCACAGTTCCATTACTGTATGTTGTTGCCATTTGGCAATGATTACATTTTACCATTTAACAGAATACTTAATACACTTAAACTCGTTTAAATGACAAAGAATAAACGTTAACTTATCTCAGATAGTGCTTTTTCCTTTAAGTAGCTTTGCCTAAATATTGAAAAAAGTAAAAAAAAAAAAAAACTTTGAGAGCCTTCCGATGATGACCTTCACCATGCCATGTGACTGCAGAAAAGGAAGTACAAAGAGCACTTCCTGGTCATGTGATTATGGCATTTTATGTTATGTCAAAGTTAAAGACCTCCTCTTCCAGTTACGTAGGAAAATAATAGATTTGTATTATTGCCTTTCAAAAAAACTGAAGATAAATGAGTTGTTGACATATGGCAACACCGTGCGGTAAAATATTACGTATAGTGCCGACTATTCTTGAGGCACATTCTCTATTTGCTTTGACAGAAAGCGACAGCGGTGCTTCGATCTTTCAAGCACTGTGTGAATGGGGCCAAAACATTACTAGTGTGAAATGGTGGAAGTGGGCGGGGCTTCCAGAGAGGGTCGGTTAACATCGGAGAGGCCGAAATAACCTGTACAGATGTCGACTGGCTCGTCTGCCGGTTTTATCATGGGGAAAAAAACACAGCTCTTTTGCTCTAGTTTGGATTTTATTCTATCATACTGAGATATTAAAATGTTGAGCTCCTAAGTAAATTTGCAAAAAGGTTTTTGATATTTATTTATTTTTCAAATATTTTCCATATCAGCTCTCATCTACGTTCCTTCTGCGATCCCTTCTCTCTACGAGGACACGCCCTACAGTTTAACTACCTCTTACCTACCTGGTAAACGTTATCATTTTGTTTCCAAATGGCGGAAACAGGCTTTCACAAATGTAATACTTGCCCTTCGGATGTATTCATTTGCACGCGCAAGCTTTGTTCCCAGGCTGCAGTAAATCACACTGAGGGTAGAAACACACCAAACTGCACATCCATTAACGCAAGCACGCAAACATTTTGCCGAGATGAGCGATACAATCCTCCTTAGACCTCCTTAGTGAGTTATATTGCACCGTTGTTTTATTTTTTTTAGATGATCATTTTTGCACGTGTTCTTACACACATGTGTATACAAGGTATTTTCATTCTGTCGTAGGCTCTTACATGGACTTCTTTAATGGTTTCCCCAAAGAGAAACCGAGGAAGGATTACATGGTCTCGATTTAAGTAGATTTCTTTTAAATCGAACTAAACTCTAAAGACAGAGTGGAGCTGATCCTGGACCGACGCCGTTTCTCAGGAAAATATTTGGCGAAGACAAAGTTTAAGAGCAACCCGATCTCCGCATTTCTTGCAAAATTTGCAGGAATTCTTACCAGCGAGGCTGATTTAGTTGGATTTCACACGGACGAAGTTCTAAGAAAAGCCTTAACCGCTAACCCTACCCCTAATCTGAACCATAACCTAAATTATTCATTATTATTATTATTGTTATTATTATTAGCTTTCCATGAGTTAGGCATTTGCAACTGTCCAATCACTTTGTCTGTCAACCAAACAGTGAACATTTCGCAGTGACACAAATGATCTGAGAATTAACCACAAAAAGCCAAACACTAAAGTATCCCTCATGAAAGTATTAATACATCAGCATGATGGTTTCCGTGGCTTCTAAATAAATTCCTGATGTGCCTACAGCATGTCATCCAGACACCAAGTTCCGCCCGACCGTAATTCGAAAAAAAGACCGTTTTTTTTTTTTTTTGTCTTGAGACTGAGGTTTAAATTGTTGTTATTAAGAGGAATTTCTCATCAACTTCTGTCCAGAGCAGCTAACGTTTAGTTACGCAGAACCTCCACGGATGTATAAAATAACAAACAAAAAAAACCCCCCTGTGAACATTTACATTAGCGTGTTGCAACTTTTAATGAAGCTCTGGAAATGGCACGGGGTTACGTAGAAACCGCCGAGCGTGTCGGGTTCCGTCAGGAATCCTCAAACAGTCGTGCTTATAGAGCTTTGCATTTGTTGATTTTTTGATTCTGCATGTCAAAAAACGTGATTTTTTCCATCTGTCAACACAAAGCAGGAGACTAATGGGACTTTAAAGCTCACAATCTGGACATGGTGAATGCATGGCTGTAATTCGCATTGTTCTCCGCATTGATCCCCAATGAACCTCGAAAAGCTGTGCGCTAAAAATGTGAAGCAAACAGAACCAGATGACCCGGGCCGCCCCTCATGACTGTTCTGGCTGCATGGGCCGGAGATAAAACAGCGTGGCAAACTGTAAATTTACATGAAGTCATCTTTCCTCTTCGATCCAAAAAACATTTCGCTTTACAATTCCACCGTTAAAATCCATGAAGCAAGATATCACGGGCTGCAGAATAACGATAACGACACACAGCAATAGCTTTAAGTCAAAAACGTCAGGTTAACTGACTCTTTTAGGTATTAAGTATTCAGTAATACAGTAGTTCTGTTTAATAATAGTAGATTTATTGTTGGTTCACATGTTAGACACACCAGTTTAACTTTTCAGTAAGACTTGACTTAAGGGTAGGGCTTATAGAGCTACACGACACCCTTCACGACGACTGACATAAACATACATAAACATACATAAACGTTTTTAAAGGCTTATTCCAACAGGATTATTTCCGAGAGAATGTTTTTGCGAATTTGTCAAGCGTGGTAGGAGATCATAACAGAGAAAATACATACACTGTAAAACCGCGTAAGCTCATTTAACTCCAAAAAAATGTGAGGAAACTAATTACCTCAAGATTTTGATCAATTTCTTTAAAGGCTTCAATACACTTAAATGTAACAAAAATGAATTTTTCAATTACAAAGTTTGAGTTAAATTTTTGTTAGATTTATTTAATTAGTTTCCTCAGATTTTTTTGAGCTAAATGAACTTATACATAACCGTGTCATGGCATTGCCTTGGGTATTCATAGACATGACATAAAAATAAAAATACATTTACACTCACTCACTTGAGAGCTATATAAAGATATACGCAAGGCGTCCTTATAGCAGTCATAATATTCATAAAAATCTTACAAGTAAGGAATTAAACGTTTCAGGGAATGCTGTTATGGGAAAACAATCAACAAGAGGTAAAAAGGATTTACTGTTATCGACCCAACGTTCCGATTTTATCCGTTGATAGTTGCATGAGTTTTTACGTGAAACCAGTTCATTCCTGCTCGCACTGACGTTATCATAGCAGCTACAAACATCTTTTCCTTCGCCGGTCCTGAAGCATTTCCCGTGTGCTGGAAAACGTACAAAAGTTTCAGCTTTCGTCGCCATTTATACGTTTTTCTGCCATACAAATCCGTGTGATTTTTCACGATTCTCAGAGCTGTCTGTTACAGAGAACGGATCAACACCTTCGGACCAATCAGAATCAAGAATTCGAAAGCGCTGTGGTATAAACAGGGACAAAACGTTCAGCGGACGTATTTTAAAACCTCGAGGATTTGACAGCGTTATACAGCAGGAAGACATGCTTAACACTAAATAGCCTTTATAAATGTTTATGTAGAGAGATGTCGGCTGTCATAAGCTGAAGGGCTTATGCAGGAGTCACGTAGCCCTGTAAACACTATCCTTAGCGTGAATACTGTCACATGGGAATTCTACATATTGTTTTTGTCGTGATCTTGTTTTGGCAACACTTTCTATTTCATGCTATAATCCATTCATAAGGCATTATAGACATTGTCATAATATGTCATGAAAACGCTTTACGGTTAAGACCTATCATTAGTATGTGTTTTGAATCATTAACACGACGCATTGTACAGTAAGTAGTGTTCATGACATGTTCGAGTATATCGCCGGACCCCACATCGTGCATCGCGCGTCATGAGGAGATGTAATCGTGCTATAACGTGTTATAAGTACTACTTATAATGCATCATGGTCATGATTCCAAACACGTACTAACGCTAGGTGTAAAGTGCAATGCGGTTTCATAAAATATCATAAAAATGTCTATAATTCTTTTCGTAGTGATCTTATTATTATTATTATTCCATTTTTCTGTCTTCATATCATGTTATAATCCATCCATGAGGCATTATATGCGTTGTAACCGGTGTTCATGACATGTTAGAGTATATCACCTAGTTCTACGTTATGAGAAGATAATAATAATAGTGCTATAATGTGTTATAAGCACGCCTTACTGTTTGATGCATTGTTTTAACAATTGATAAAGCTACAATCCGTAATGCCTTTTCATGTATAATCATGTACAATGTCTTATGAACGCATTATAACGAGGCGTTATAGACACGGGCGTCATAGAAAGTGTATTTGCTGTTTTATTTATTTCTCGTGCGGATCGTGGGGCTGTCCCGGCGTTCAGTCCCATAGAGGGCCTCATTGTAGGAAACCTCCCCATCACTCCCTAAAGGACTTAATCATATGTGCTCCATCCTCCCTCTGTCATACTAACAGAGTTGCAGCTGGCCGTGTGCATGGTTGTGTGTGAGTGTGTGTGGTGTGTGTGAGAGGGGCCTGAACAGGGTAAGGACACACAACGGCACTCAGCGGTGCCAAAATAAATCGATCAAAATCCAAAACCTCTTATCCTGTGTAGCAGGAATAAAACAATAACCGCACATTAGACCTATTAAAGCACTGCTACAGAGTGCGTTCTCTTTTTCAGACCACACCCATGCAGTAATAAATGAAAATAATATTTTACCCTAAACACCGATTCGTGACGCTAATATTTCCCCAAAGGCCCTCTTGTTTCATTTTTCAGGTGGGAAGCGTGTATCAGTGTTAGCACGCACAGCTTTATGAGGCAGTGTCAGCCATTCAAATGTGTGTGTGCTGACCGACAGAAAGCGCTTCTCTTCCAAATGTGGCGTGTTAACGGTGGGTTCGAATGGAACGTGAGGTTTCTTGACTCTGAGAATGAAAAGTGACTCAGGTGACAGAATGTTACGGCTAACGCTAACTAACTAGGAAGGTCGTTTGCGCTCGCATTACTGACAGGAAATAAATTAGCGAGAAAAGGTATGAACGCTCATCCAACGGCTAATCCTAATCTTTGACCATGCTACATGTTTTACTCATTACAGTATGTTAGCTTTCGTTCCTGTTATCCGTTACGTTATAGCAGCTGCAAACGGTCATTTCCCTCACCAGCTTCTCTTACAAGACCAATACGCAGCTTGTGGTGTTACTGAGAAACATCTGTCCTGAAGATATTTCTCCTGTGGTGGAAAAGCTCGCGCTGACACTGGAGACTCCTTCCAGAAATGTTATGTAATCGTCCACTGACGGAAACGTTCACCATATGGACGCTTATATGTAATTATACTCTAGGTATCGTTATTAAATAACATGTTTGGGTTTTTTTTTAAACGAGTTTATTATTTATTTATTATTGTTTGCTCTTCCGACAGTCGCTGGGTCACTTCACAGCTTAGCTTTGTCTTCCATCACTTATATTTTATGTCGTGTTTTGTTTGATCGTGTCCTTACTGTACTGTATGTGTAAGGAGAGTCAGATGAGGTTGCGGAGGTTTATCGTATCGTGTTTAGATTTATTCAGAGCAAGTGTTACAGCGCTTAACGGGTGTCCGGATTCCTCAAAATAAATAAATAAATAAATAAATAAATAAATAATAAAAAAAATGATTCGAATTTGTGTTGCATTTGAGTGTTGTAAGTTTTCTTTTGACTCACTGTTGTACGTGTGTGTGTGTGTGTGTGTGTGTGTGTGTGTGTGTGTGTGTGTGTGTGTTACCTGAGCCTCGCCATAAGCATTTCAATATACGTCTTGAAATTCTGTACAAATGATAAATAAACTTGACTTATTAGTCAGGTGCGTGTAGCACCAGTGATTACAGTGTTACTGCACGTTTATTAATGATTGACACGTGACACATTTTAGCAGTTTAACGTTTCATTTAATATTGTGGGTTATTCAAGAGACAAGTTAGCGTCTGTTATCACTTACGTTGTAGCAGATTCTCTCTCTCTCTCTTTCTGTCTCTTTCTCTGTCTGTCTGTCTCTGTCTCTCTCGCACTCTCTCTCTCTGTCTCTGTCCCTCTCGCACTCTCTCTCTCTGTCTCTGTCTCTCTCGCACTGTCTCTGTCTCTCTCTCTCTTTCTGTCTCTGTCTCTATCACACTCTCTCTCTCTGTCTCTCTCTCTGTCTGTCTGTCTGTCTCTGTCCCTCTCGCACTCTCTCACTCTCTGTCTCTGTATGTCTCTCTCTCACTCTCTCTCTCTGTCTCTCTCTCTGTCTCTGTCTCTCTTGCTGTCTCTGTCTCTCTCGCACTCTCTCTGTCTCTCGCTCTCTTTCTGTCTCTCTCATACCCTCTCACTCTCTGTCTCTCTCTGTCTCTCTCTCTCTCTTTCTGTCTCTCTCGTAGTCTCGCTCTCTCTGTCTCTCTCTCTTTCTGTCTCTCTCTCTGTTCTGTCTCTCTCTTGTACTCTCTCACATGCTCTCTGTCTCTGTCTCTCTCAAACTCTCTCTCTCTCTCTCTCTCTTTCTGTCTCTCACGTAGTCTCGCACTCTCTGTCTCTCTCTCTCTGTCTCTGTCTCTCTCTCGTACTCTCTCACACGCTCTCTGTCTCTGTCTCTCTCACACTCTCTCTCTGTCTGTCTCTCTCTGTCTCTTTCTCACTCTCTCTCTCTCTCTCTCTCTATATATATATATATATCTCTCTCTCTCTCTCTCAAATTCAAATTCAGATGAGCTTTCTTGGCATGACTATTTTACCACAGTGTTGGAGCTCAGGTAGAATTTGCCCTGTGAGTGTAAAGTGTGTGTCTCTAATGGCTGTGTATTTGCTGCAGTCGGTGAGGAAGTACAGCTCGTCCTCCGCGTCTCATCGGGTGCAGTCCGAGCTCAGACGGTCCTCTCTGGCCCGACTCCACAGCCAGACTGTGATCACTGAGACCTTATTAATGTTAA